>NC_081569.1:75578827-75595218 GCF_022355385.1 Mustela nigripes
GGCTCCCTGCTGAGCAGAGAGCCCGATGTGGGACTCGATCCCAGGACCCTGAGATCATGACCTGAGCCGAAGGCAGCGGCTTAACCCACTGAGCCATCCAGGCGCCCCTCATTTTCTGTTTTTAAACTTTTCAGTAGGCTCGGTCTTAAGATGTCACCAATGGGAGCAGAAAATGGTAAGGCATAAAATAACATTTACAGTTAAAATTAGCAAGAGAATGTGGTTAATTCGGTGTATTGTAATAGAATTTAGTTTGTACCCATTTCATATTTTTCAACCCTCAATCTGTGCCAGATGGTCATTCTTTTTAAAAATTTTATGTTTAATTTCAATTTAGTTCACATGTAGTGTATTATTAGCTTCAGGGGTAGAATTGAGGGATTCATCAGTTGCATGTAACACCCAGTGCTCCTTATATCACGTGCTCCCCTTAATGTCCTTGACCCAGTGACCCCATCCCTCCATCTCTCTCCCCTCCAACAATCCTCAGTTTGCTTCCTACTCTTAACAGTCTTTTATGGTTTGTCTCAGTCTCTGTTTTTTACCTTATTTTATTTTTGCCATATGGTAATTCTTGGTATAATGTGTGATATCACCTAGAAAAAAAGGGATGCTTTTTTAAAAGCTGAAACATTGATTTGGCACCAGGAAGGGAAGGCAAGATCAATTAATGATATTATTTTTCCACTAATTGATATTCTGCCAAGACACTAATGTATGCATATTAAACAGAGAAAAAGAGGATGACAAACTGTTGTTTTGACCTTGCTAAAAAAAAACAAACAAAAAACAAACAAACAAAAAAAAAAACACAGTATAGAGAAACAATTTCAGACATCAACAGTTTCAACTGAGAATATTTCTCTGTTATGATTGAGAAATGTCACTCTGTCAGAAATTCTGGAAAATGGATCAGAGGTGAGGAGTAGGGGGTCAGCAACAATTTTGCCTGAACCTGAGATGTGTCATTCCCTAGCTCTGGAGGGAATTCTTGTATTCCTACAAAAATTCATTCAGTATAAGGTATTACTAAGAGACACATATACTGTGTTTATATCCTACTGAACCCATCCCTTATTAATATATCATTAAAACAGTGCCAATTATACTGTTTCATCTTGCATTTTGTGGTTGGCACTGCAAACTTTCTGTTCCCTTTCTTCAGCAACTCATTTTTGTTCAATTATTCATTGAACTAGGCTCCCCAGAAATTTGGGAGAAATTAAATGTTATATCCACATTCATACCAAATTAATTAATCATGATTAATGTTCCTACAATGAATACAAAAGGAATTAATCATGATTAGCAACATATTGAAATGTGCAACTCAGAATTTGAAGTTTCGCCTGCTCAGTATGTACCGTAGAAACCTTGAAAAGGGCATTCGTAGGTTTCTGCTTCTTTGTCCTTTTTTCTGTTCTTGTAGTTGTTCTAAATGACAAAGACTTGAAGAAGAGTCTGTCAATAAATAAAAGTGGATGGTGAGTTTTTTTGCTCCTAGGATTCAGGAGTAACTAACTCTTTAATAAAAATGGCAATCATGTCTTTAGACTAGGAATTGGCACACGGTGGCCTGTGAGCCCAGTCTGGTCCTCTCTCTGTCTTTGTCATTTATGGATTGTCTGTGGCTGCTTACGTGCTACCGTGGCAGAGTAGAATGGTTATAGCAAAGAGACACCATAAGTCCCACAAAGATGAAAATATTTACTCTGGTTCCTTACAGAAAAAATCAACAGCTTGCCAACCCCTGATTTAGATGGGCATCAGGGAGTAGGTAGATTTCTCACGTATGGTTTTTTGGTTATCTCAACTATTTAGGGTAAGGACATTTAAGTGATTCTAACTGAAGCTTCCTTGAATATAGTGACTCTGAATCTGCTTTCCATGCCAAGGGGTAGCAGAGTGATTGGCACATAGCAGGCTCTCACTATGTTGTGTTTGAATGAATGAATGAATGAATGCTTTACCCTATAGATTTTGAGCGAGGACTTCATTCTATGTTAATGCCTGACTTTCATACCTATGAAAAAAGGGAGAGGTTTTTGTCATAGTAGTAATTTATGGCATGTTTTGATATTAGATACAACTGTATAAGATGCGATACAGTTCTGCAGCATTCACTTTGGCACTAGTTATTTCATAGTTATTTTGTAGTGACAACCAAGTGCTGATCATATGTGCTTTGCAAATATTAAGTGCTTTAACTTTTATGCAACCATTGACTATAGAATTTCAGATAAGACAAGTGAAGTATAGTGACGTGAAGTGATGCTGTCAAAGTCATACAGCTATTAAGTGGCAGAACCAAAAATTTGCACCCTAGTGGTCTAGCTTCAGAATCTGACTTTTCTCTGCTGTGCAAACCTGTGTTGCATTTTGTGTAAGAAGACACAGTGCTTTTTAATGACTGGGCCTTCTTCTTTGAGTAATGTAGCAAATGCTTTGATCTCATCTGGTTTCCTTTATTTCTTTTCATTTAAAGGGCCCTACTGAGGCTGATATGTTAGTGCTTGGTACCCCCAAATCTCCAAAAGTACATATGGATGCAATAGCTCCTTTTCATAAGCTGGCCAACTCTGGTCAAAAGAAATCCTCCAGAAAATACTTAATCCTTCAGAAAACTCATTATATTCTATTAATTCCTGATGTGAAGATTTCAAAATTAGATAGGCAGAATTTCAGCTATTCATTGAACTTATCCATTTGATTCACTTTAAAATCAGTTTGAAGGGTGGAATTAAATGAAGAAAACATAAAAACATGTGACTCCCTGTATCAGCCAACGCTCAGTTGCAAGCATCAGGGAGTAACAAAATTAAGTCAGAAAGGAAATTCCTGAGAGGATAGTAGGTGGTTTACAAGCTTGACTCCTGAGAAACCAGGCTTTGATAATGAGTAGGAGCCTGAGCATCAAGGACAGTCTAATTTCATAATATCATAGCTGTCTACGAAGGAACACCATCTCAGGCTCTACTACTCCCAGTCACTTCCCATTGCCCTGACTGACTCATAGGAATATTAGTGCCATTTTTGTAAATATTTTCTCAATTATCCATGTGTTTTTACATCATTCTCTCAAGATTTAAAAACCTAGGAAATCTTATGGATAGATATACTAGAAGTCTAAATGAAACTCTTGGTGAAGAATTTAAAAACTGCTTTTCAGGTGTATCTTTGACTTGATTTTTTATATTTATAATTGGACTATATATCACTATTTCTTCTTTCATTTATTCAACAAAAATTCATTGAGTTTCTGCTAAGTGCTGAGTATTGGGTAGAGAGAGCACCTATTAGTGTTCATATTATGGGATGAGAAAGCAACACTTCCAAAACAATTTTTTTATAGAATCCATTTTATTTTGATCAATTATGTGATTCAGAAGTGTTGTAGATTGTTAGAATAATGACCTCTAATTATGATGGTTTTTGTTCCTTCTTCCGTCAAGAGGGAAGGGAGGTAAGATGAAGGACAAAATAGGTGAAGAGGGTTACGGGGTTAAAAAAGAGGTAGGATTTATTTCCCAACTCCTTAAATCAACCAAACATGTTATTTTCTTTGACCAGTAAGTGGCAGAAATGATGAAGTGCAAATTCTAGACCTCAAATCTTGATAAGCCTTACTGTTTCTTTTTTCACCATCTTAGAACCCAAAGACTACACCAGGCTATGGAGAAGACCAGTTTAGCCCACTTGGAGGCCACATGACATGCCCCAGTCAACAGCCAGCATCAACTGCCAGACTTGTGAGAGGCCATCTTAGACCTTCCAGCCCCAGTGAAGCTGCCAAATGACTGCAGCCATGTGAGTGAGAGAATTGCAAGAAATAATGAAATATTGTTGTCTTTAGTCACTATGTATATGGATGGTTTGTTGGGCAGCAATAGATGACTGGAAGGGGAAGTATTTGTTAAATACCCATTAGCACTAAATGTGCCATTCTTAGATTCAGATTCTCTGACCAGATCTGATTTCTTCATTTGTTTTGTTTTGTTTAAGATTTTGTTTATTTATTTGAGAGAAAGGGAGTGTGCACATGCACACAGTAGCATGGAGGAGGAGCAAAAGGAGAGGGAGAAGCAGACTCCCAGCTGAGCAGCGCACCTGATGACTGACAGTGATGACAAGCAGGGACTTCATCCCAGGACCCTGACATCATGACCTGAGCCAAAGACAGATGCTTAACTGACTGAGCCACCCAGGTGGCTCATTTCTTCATGTTCATCTATTGGCCATTTCCCCAAATTGGGTAGAATTCACTTACCTGATAAAATGAACTATTTCTGACTAAGATGATACTGGAAATTCCTGTTTTCTCTTTCTGTATTTACCTGTTTTTCTTGGAAAATTATTATAGATTTTCATAGTCTCTTACAGCTATTTACAGAAAAAAATTACATGTTCATTTTTCCTAATTATCTATAATTGTAATTCAAGGGAAGAAAGAATATAGACAGAGATGGAATTGGACAAAATCTTAAGAAAGACATTATTATAATTTCAGATGTTACTTGGAAAAATACTTGTGAGTCTCATTTCTAACCATGTGAAGGCTGCTTGTATATCCATGTTTTACCTTACCCAATGCAAGTCACAAATAAAAAACTAGGATTTTAATAAAAGCTAAAATGTTTGGTTGACAAAGAAGAGTTTTTATGACCTGCTACATGATTTGCATGACAACCACACACAAATACAAAAGAAAAAGAATTAAAAATACAAAAATCCCCACAAAAACAAAAACAAAAAAACCACTTTTCTGCCTATGTCCTTCAAAATATACATACATATGCTCAGGTCCAGGAAATCCCAGTAACTGTGACCCTGTCTCCAAAGCAGGCAAACGATACTGGATTTTGGGATACCATCTCTAACCCTTTCAACCTGAGTTTGTGTCAGAAATAAATCTGGACATGTTGGAGCACTTGACAGAGCGGATGTGAGCATGAGAAAGCATCAGATCTATCCTTTCCATGCTGAAGAAAATACTATTTTTTACCTGTAGTAAAGCTATTTTATCTGAAGGTAAAATATTGGAGACTTCTTTCCTGTTTATGACTCTTTTTCATTTTGAAGCTCAATCATTGTTGCCTTCTGCTTTGCATTGGAAAGAAGAGTAGGACATCTCTACAAACCTAAGCTTGTAGTCAGTGAGGTACATGTGAAGTGTGTTCCTTACTGTCATTGCATGGGGTAAGCCAGAATAGCAATTTCCCCCCTGCGCATATGTCTGACAAGTAAAAGCCTATTAAACAGTGCCTCCAATTGTCTCATGGAAATTAGACTCGTTTTTCTAAAATTGAAAAGATCCACCCAATGTTGCCTTATTACATAGCAAATTGATAGGCGTATTGAGAACACACTTTTTCTATTTAAGCTGTGAACACCTAAAGTTCATCACATTTTCAGCTAGTGGTTACTAGAAATCTGCAAGACAATAAAAAATAATTTGAAAAATTATATTATGAAAAGAGAACATCAATTTTAAGCATGATCTTTTAGAACTTGAATTGTTGACTTGAGTTGCATCTCAGAATTTAATACATCCAGCCCCAAGGTAAATACTATTAGGCAAGCTTGAACTAAGCTTAACAGAGTTTAACATGCTCAGTTATAATGTTTGCTTAAGAAGAATTATTTCTAGCTCTTCTTACAGACATGTATTTGCTACAACTCTTTAGAGCTTTGCTTTCCAGATGCAATACCTATGATTGAATAAACTGTTCATTACTTTATCTGGGAGAGAGTATGTGTGCTTTTGCCTTTACTCTCAGGCAAATATTTTGTCTCAATCTGTGTGAATCATATTTAATAGGATGAGTTCATCTTCCAAAGTATGAGTATTTAGTATTTATGATGAGCCACAGCTTTTTTGATCCATCCAAGCAACAGCAACTTATGGATGCCATATGTATCAAAATGACCAGAAGGAAACTTTGAGTTATCTCCAAGTACATAATATGTTATTCTCTAGGTAATATGGACCAGATGTTCTCCATCTTCTCTGAGGATGGAGAAGTATGCAATGGGCTTATACTTTCTTAAAGGAATTCAACTTAGACTTCCTTCATGATGACTTGTTGAGTATTAGAATTAGTTGATGAGGGAAACTAACTATATGGTCTCCATAATAGGTTGTAAAATACTACTTCCTCTCTCTCTCTCACTCTCTGTCTGCCTATTTAATCTTATTGCTCAATGGTAATTAAAAGTTCAGTTGAGGAAGACACTACTTAGGAAGGCTTGCCTATAGAATGTGAAGTTCATTATGAATAAATTCTTCCAGATTATCCAGTTTCTTTGGGATTAAATAGGATTTAAAAGGAGCTAGGTACTTGAAGCATGGTCCATTGCCACCACCCTCTGTTCCTATAGAATTATTTTGCTGAATTATGCTTTGGTGTGATGCTATTACACTACACAAGAAAATGTCTATGGGAAGGATGCTTTCAAGAGAAGTGTGTTCTGCTCTACACAGTCTACTCTTTATGAGGGCCCCTCAGAGAAATGACTCCCAAGTCTTAGTAACCAGGGTGGTTCCACCTTCTGTAAGGATTACTTCTTGTTGAATAAATACAATTGTGATTTACACAGTGATGGTGTAAATCCCATTTTTATGGTGACAACAGAAAACTTAGATCCAGTTTTATGGTATACTCATCTGCAGACACTGTAAATGCATTTCGGCACATTTCCAAGCTTAGTTTTATGTCTCCATCCATATTATTCTTTATTTTTTACCCCTGCTTTTAAATTGTACCATCTTATAATAATAACAATAGTAATGTTTATAATAATAACAACTTCCATTTATTGTGTGTTTACTGCGGGGATATCTGCAAGGATATTGCTGAGAGCTCAGTATGTAGCGCTAATTTAATTCTTCCAAAATACTAGTAATAATTATTGTCCCCTTTTTTATATATAAGGGAACAAAAGGGCTGTACATATTAATATTTCCTCTAGCTATTGGGGGTGGGAATTGAGATTTCTTTAAAGACAGGCTCTTGATAGTAAAAACAAACATGTGGAGGGCAGAGTCTAAGTACCAATCACTGTAGTAAGGGTCTTATCTGGGTTATCTTAATTAAAATGAGGAAAACCCTATGTCATAGCTGCTATAATAAGTACTAGTATCAGTACTAGTTATTAATAATGACTATTATTATCTTCATTATACTGATGAGGAAACTGATGCAGAGAGAGTAAGTCACTTTCTAAGATCCGAGGTCAGGATAGAGCTAGTTCAACTCCAGACTCTAACAGGATAACTGTGACATCATCATGCTTATATTTTATATATCCTCGTAAACCACTTAAATTTATTCTGGAAGAGGTGAGGGGTATTTACATTTAAGCACTGGTGTATGTGCATTTATGCACACACACATGTGTGTGTCATTTTCATCTTCCTCTGTGGAAGTGATCTTACCCAGTGATGAGGTAAAAAGGGTTTCTCTGTATAACAGAGTAAGTAGCTCTGCCTGCAGTCTGAGGGAAGGGCTAGGTAAATCTTAAAAATTCCTTTCTGCCCCAATTCAACTGGGTTAAATGCTCCTTGAGGGCAGAGACTATGCAAATGTGCTTTGAGGAGTAGTAAGCCTAAACTGCTCTTTCCCTACTTGTTCATGCCCCTTGGCTTTTCATGGGTCCCAAAGCTGGACAACTTTTATGTTCCTGATGTGCCTCTTCATTAACCAAGAATGACTTCATTTCCTTAGTAATGAACTCTGCTCTGCTCTTAGGCCACACCCATCGGTATCTTCACTGTGTGAGGGCTGCCTCTGAACAGCTCTGTCTTCATGTTCTGAACTTATACCCTATAGATGAAACTTTTGGCCCAAGAATGCCAAAAGTTAGGGCACCTAGGGCACTAGGTTCTTGTTGACCTGAATGAGATATGTCAGATTCTCTTCTTGCAAATGCGGGCCAGGTCAAGAGAGTCATGTCAGTAAGTTAGTCTGAATTAATTAGTACTTTGGGTTGCAAGTAAATCCCAACCAGGTTAAGAAAAAAATGGAATATATTATAAATTCACCAATTTCATGGAACATCCAAAGTGAATGAATTAGGGGTTTTGGTGATTTCATTCCCAGGTTTTTCTGCCTTTTTTATAGACTTAACCAGATACTCAGCAAACCACAATGGACCAGAGTCACTTACCAAAAGAGAGGGGGAATTTTTCTTTAGGCTTCTTTGTTTGTTTATTTTTTTGTATGAAAAATAAAATAGAAGTTAACAAATCAACTTAATACCAGTGCTTTTAGGATGCAAGTATCGGGCAAGAAGAGAAATGGATTCCTGAGGAGTAAACTATTATGATTTGGTCCTGGTTCCAGGGAATCTGCCACATCACAAGTAAATAAAATGTTTAATTTGTCTTTGGTGGATATTCCCTCTTTATCATCTGCAGGGGTGCAGTCAAGAAAAGTGTCTTGGAAGTGGTCCGTATTTCTCAACTCTGGAAAAGGAGCTGGCTCTTCTGGAAAATCAGCAATTCTCTGCAAACATTGGTTTCTCCATTAAATGAGGAAGTCAGGAAGTGCTTGTTCTACCCTGCATTTCTCCAGGGGGAATGATACACTAACTGGGAGCCTTGTGCTTTACCGCAGTAAGGATAAAGGTTGCCCCTCAGCACTCAGCTTTCTGTGAAATAACGGATTTTGCCTATTCATGCCACCACATAAAGCTTAAAAGAGCACATGGGGATGACTACCAAGAAGGGCAGTAAAGTGTGTATGGTACAGGGATTAACATCAGGGACTGTGGACTTAGACTACCTGGGTTCAGCTCTCAGCTCCATTGCTAACTACCTGTGTGATGGTGGCAGGTTTCTTCGGCCTTCCGTACCTGTCTTTCCTCCTAACAGCGTTTATGTCACAGAGGTAAGAGAATTAAATCTGCATAATGTGCATAAAATACTTAGAAGTATAGTAAGTGCCACATTCGTGTTAGCTGTTACTATCATCAGTAAGTCTTCACACAACATCCTTTGAATGCTGACCTCATTTCCATTCTCACTGCTTTTACCTCCTGCAGATCCTTACCATCTCACCTATCCGTCTAGGGTAATTGCTTCAAAACTGGTCTCTCGTTCCCTCCTCTTTCTGAAGCAATCTTCCATGCAGATTTCCTGTTAATCTTTTTAAAATGCCACTTTCCACTTCTTTCAGTGAACACTACCTTTCCAGGGTAGTGTTTACTTTCTGTCCGATACTTAAGACCCTCTACTGTTTCCCCCTTGCCTCATTGTAAACTTCCATTTGCAATGATTTTATCCTTTTACTGCACCATAGAAGTGGCTGTGTCTTTTGTGGGAGAGGTAGGGACAGGGGGGATCCAGCTGAAAGAGACATGAAATGGATATTCCTAATTTCTGTTAAACAAATTAGTACTTATGAGACTGGTTCTAAACAAGACCTGGCTACATTAACATTAAAGCCTGAGGCTGGGCCATTCCTGTGCAACTAAAGAGCTCTCTGGAGACAGTGGGGCCCCAGTCACCTTGTGACACGTACAGTGCTCCTAAACCACCCAGGGTCATGAAAAGCTGGACTGAAAGGCATGTGATGGGTCAGCAGCTTTTCTGAGTGCATTCTTGCATGGTGAGAGGTAACCACAGTAGCTGCAGTTATAACTTGACCTGTACATTTCATTAATATAATACAATTTTATAGCTTTAAGAAATATTAAATAGGAATGGAAGCAGGCACTGCATTCCTAATGGATTTACAACACCTTTTTTTCTTACTCCTCCTTCACTCTTTCTACCTAAATTAAGAATTATTTTCTTTCTTTTTTTTTTTTGGTGAAGCAGAATGGATTCATTTCCAACCGTATTCTGCTATAGAATAGATGGAATCTGTGCATTGGAAGAGGCAAAGATACTGATATTATATTGATCTCATTTCTCATCTGCAAATTGTGTGAGTGCTGTGTATTGCATCTCTGTGTGTGCTTCAGTTACGTTTTAGAAATTTTCATAGTTGGCAGGGGCTCCTCGCTATGCTTCTTGCTTGTCTTATTCTGCTCCCCATGAAACTGATCAGGTTGCCAAGTTCTTACTGACATCAAAGCAGGCTCTGGGCTCAGATCATCTCTGTGGGATGCAGAGGAAGAGGAGAAACAGCTCTTGCCCAGAGAACACTTCTCTGACCAAATTCTTAGTAAATTCTGGAGCTTATCTGACAGTTTTTTTCAACTGGCCGGGCTCCTAGTGAGGTCAAATATTACAGCTGACGTCAATTGGCTTGTGGCCAGGTGCTGGACTGTGCTGGGCAGAGTCTCAGGGCAACAGATCCACCCTCTTGGATCTTGATTTTTATAGTTCCGTTTTGCATAATGTTCTTTGAAATAGCAATAAAAACAGTAAACAGATTACAAAGTGCAAGCCACCCATGCGTACATTCCTTTCTCCTGAACCCAAGTGAATACGAAGCCAACCCTAACAAAGGTTAATTAAAAGCACAACAGAGATTCTAGTGAAAAAAAGGAAAAAATCCATCTTCCCACAGGCTGCAGAACTAGGTGCCTGACAGTCCTGTATTCCTTAGCTGCATATTTCTTTGCACTTATTCTACACATCTGTGCAAAGACCCTTGATCACTTTCATCCCCCCCATTCAGAGATGGATACAAATCTGACGCTGGAAAAACTGAAGGGAGTGACCTTAATTTCTGCGTCCAGGATTTCCTCACATGTGGATACATTCCTATGCATTTTGGATTTCTCCCTTATTTTGCTCAGGAGCCCACTGGCATGAGCTGTCTCCTGATTTTTCTAGGTCCAGTAGTGAGAAACAGCAAAGCCTTGTGCTACTAAACCCATCTTTCAAAATCACCAAAATCTGTATTTCTCATCCTTACCAATTGATGGGTCATCATCGGTGATGATGAGGTTGTGCTTAAGGAGAGCTACCTGGGAAAACATCCTCTATGTGAGACACTTTGTAGACTGGAGAGATAATTCTGGTTCCTAGTTTTAAGCAGGGGACATACTGTGCCTAATGCAACTCAGCCACACATGGTGAGCAAAATAATCTAGAACTTTGCCAGATTTGGATTTCCTGTGAAAGCAATCAGGTATTTATCCGAAGTCTACTTATGACCTGATATATATATATATATATATATATATATATATATATATTTTTTTTTTTTTTTTCTCCTTTTGAGTGGAAGCAGAGATCTCACCACTCCTGGAAACTCTTCTTAGAATTTTTCATTCATGGATGTTCTTCTTGGCTGTGTTGTAGAGATGGAGAAAATAGAAATTTTACCTTGTTTACTCGGCAGACCCTCTGGTGTCTGTTTTTGGTATGAACGGCCCATCAATAATGCTTTAAAATATTAGAAAACACCATTAAGTGATACCATCTCATGGTTTTAGATTTTTATAGTATCTCAGGGACCACCTATTCAGCCTGTTTATTTTACAGCTTAAGAAATATGAGCCAGTTAGTGGAAAAGCAAGCCTAGAACCAAGATGTTCATTCCCTGTATCACACTCACTTTAGGAAATCATGAATGCAAAATCTTCTTGTGAAAGTTTTCATAAGCTCCCCAAATTATTTTTAACCCTTTGAATAGAAAGGTCTGTGCAATTTAATGTTGTAGAGCTCACAATTTTTTTTAAAAAAAAGATTTTTTAAAAGATTTTATTTATTGATTTATTTGGCAGATCACAAGTAGGCAGAGAGGCAGGCAGAGAGAGAGAAGGAAGCAGGCTCCCCTGCTGAGCAGAGAGCCCAATGCAGGGCTCAATCCCAGGACCCTGGGATCATGACCTGGGCCAAAGGCAGAGGCTTTAACCCACTGAGCCACCCAGGCACCCCTAGACCTCACAGTTTGTTTCTCTGAATGTTTCTGACACATTTTAGAAAATAGTGTGAGTTAAATAAAGCAAAGCAATGAATGGAGACAGTTACTGTAGTTGACAACAGCAAGGTCATCATGCCCTTTATGATTTCATTGTTAATGCTTTATCTTTTGTCTTTCAAATGGGCCATGGCTATTACATGCATAATTGAAAAATTGCCTTATTCTTTTCCATGTGAACTGATATGTTAAAAATTAACTAGATACTACGCAATGTGGCTCAACTTTTATGTGAGAAATAAAGTACATAATTATAGCTAGTCCTAAATACTTTATTCTTATTAGCTAGCTTTCTGTTCTACTCTATCTCCAAACTAAATTGAATTAGGTTACTCTTCTCACTGTCCCAGATTCACTTCTGGAGCTAGTTATTGGTCTCCTTTGAACCGTCTTTCTTTTCCTGACCATAAGTTGCATGTAACTTCAAGTTCAAGATCAAATTCTACCTCTCTCCCGTTAACTCTCCTCTCTACAAGTTATGCTTTTCTTTCCTTTAATTTAGACCCTTAAGAACATACAATTTACACCACAAAATTTCATGCTTAATTATATCCAATCTGATATAAATTGCTGATTTATGTTCATTTCACTTAAGTTTGCACTTAGATTGTGAAAATTCTCATGCAAAGATTATATGTCTTCTCTATTACTACAACATCCAGCACAATAAAGCATAAATAGATGCCCAGTAAGTGTTTGCCTTTGATTAGCCTATGACTGAATAAGGGGGTATAATATGACACGAAGCATAGACCTTGCTACTCAAAGTGCCATCCAGTAACCCCTGGGAGCTCGTTAGAAATTCAGAATCTTAGACACTATTTTGGACATGATGATTTAAAAATTTCAGTGTTTTATAAAGTCTGAGGAGCAACAGTTTAGGGAGAAGGACTTCCACTGTGTTCTGGCCAACATGAGGCAGCCGTATCGCTCTTCTGACCCACTCCTGGTACGTGCTCACAGAGGGAAGTGATTCTTCAACATATGTAGTCATCATCTCCTTGGAGAATCTGGTGAAAGCTTCAGACCCTCTTTCAAGAAAGTGAATATAAATACACACACATAATATTTTACATGTAGTTTTGTGAGCTGAAGAATGCAGTAAGTTTACAAAGAGACAAATGATACTTCTATAAGTCCCTTTGAGGGTAGAGTATACGAAGGATAAGGATCAATTATCTATTTGCTGAGGTGCCTGGTCGTGTGTTGTATATTTCGTTGTTGGAAAACAAGGAGGGTCTAATTGGCCTTCCTCTAAGGAGGACAGTCCATGATATTTGCACTGTTTGGATAAACAATAATAATCACATATAATGTTGTTACTGCAGGTGGCATGATCAATATTAGTGTGTAAAAGCTAATTTAACCATGAAAGGGGCCTTCATGTAATAGATTTCATTCATCTCGGTAACACAGTAAGCTTTGATTTAAGTAATCAAGATTGTCTTTCTACCTAATTGTGTACCTAATTTAAAAAAAAAAAATCTTTTTGTCTTTCTTTTAATCCAAGCAAAGATCCATATGCTTTTCATGTATTTTTTAAAAGTCCTTTGGGGTGATGATCTGAATTGCTCTTAATTATCAATTAAATTTTCTCCAAGTAGATTGTTAAAAGTTTAGGTGAGCCCAATTAGTGAGAACCCCACTCTATCAGCAAGAGTGAAGTTGGTTATATTAAGTCTTCTTTATTATATAAAAAGAAAGGATCAGACATCTCAGATCAATGTTAAGTGGGGATTATGGAAATGGATGCTAAAAGCAAAAGATGTAGATTAAAAAGATATGAGCAGGAAAGTCAAAGAAATGGACTCTCTTTTTGATATTGAGTCTTGCCAGATTCTAATATTAGTTTGAAAATATGCCCACATTTACATTAAAGGGAGTGATAAATTTTCAGCTATATTTATATTTAACAACTATATTTTCAATATTCCTTCTTAGTGACTTTTTTCTTGAAAGAAATAATATCTAAACTCAAATGAAAGGAAATTTATATATATAAGTGTCCAAGTGTCCAAGAAAACTTTGTGAACTGTAAAGTACTCAGAGTTTCTCAGAATAGATTATGCCTCAGGGAAAACTAACAGTTGAATAAAGAAGAGAGTTCTCACTAGCCATAGAAGAAATTTTGGAGTTAGTGCCAAGGGTTGGCTAGCAATAACAAAGTGTATCAGATTACTTCTTTAATTATTCATCTTTGAAATAAGTTTTCGACTATTTCACATTCTTTGTTATTGAGGTACTGGATGAAAATCTGGGCTGAATAGAAACAAAAACTGAATTTCACTTAATTGTATTCAATTGTATCATTTGCAGAATGCCAGGTATATGTCAACACACCTCTTGGTTAGTCGAGGAAAAGAGAATTAGAAAAAGAAAGGGTCAGGCCTTGGTACAATTAATGTGACATGCTCTCTATCCTTAAGAAAGTTGCTGTCTAGTTGGGCAACATATGTACACTAAGGATTAAATAATTGACAACTTCTAGAATTATTAACCATTAGGAGTCCAAGGAAAGTGAAGAAAGGAAGCTGAATTATTGTTTTCTTTCAATTCTTTATATCTTTTATTTCACATTCTTTTCTTATTTCACTGCATTTTTATAAGGATAACACTCTTATTAAAGAAGCAAAACTCTATACAATATCAGCAGTGGCTGAGAGATCTTTTGAATGGCTGGTTTCCATGGAGTCCCTGAGATCATGTCACTCAGACAGTCCCATCTCCAATAATAATCATGGAAGCCTTGGTAAAATGAGTGAGACTGGAAGTCAGATCAACAGCTTGGGATGTGAATTCTAAAGCTGGCTTTTGAGATAGTTTTGGAAAAACTCAACCAAGACTGGCCTTGGTGAATTTCTGAATCAGATGAAGTCTAAATTTGGTGTGTTCCCAAAGGTAGTTCTGTTCAAAAGTACAGTCAGTACAATTAGAAGGGAAAGGAGAAGTTAATAAACTTCTCTTTATACTTTTTTCTCAATTTGCCTGATGCTTTAAAATCAGGAAGCAGTTACATGAAACAATATGGCTCAATCCCAATCCCTGTAGCTCTTCCCTTAGTGGAAAGAGAGCGGTTGTATACTGTCATATTCAGATACTTAAGAAAATATCTGGGTTAAGTCTTCCAAGTGATAATGTGACCTGACTTGTTTGAGATGAGGTTTGTTTGTGATTTTTTTTTTTTTAACATTTGTATCATAGCAGATTAAGGACAGTCACATGCTAAAACCAAAGACAAATGATTATTTGATTTCTCACTCATTTTTCAGAGGGCACATGGTTCCCAAAAAGGGAATGATGTTACAAGAAAAGAGCCCTGGCTTTTGCTCAAACTCCATAATATCTTCTTAGACATCAATGAAAATAAAGTGGGATTTGCAGAGAGTAATGGCCACAGTGATGATGGTGATGATGATGTCTATGAGGATAATAATGCGTACTACTTTGAAGTTAATATCAATGAAATAGAATTATAATAGTATAGCCTCTGAAATATGAATACTCAATTGTTTATATCTCTGAGACATGCTGTTAATAAAAACAGCAATGGCAGAAGCCCTGATAAATATTAGGACCAAAGTAATAAAAATTTGCTAGTTAGGAATTCAATATATCCCAGCTTTTTTTTTTTCTTTTCTTTTCTTTTTTTAACTACCCCTTGAGAAACTAGGCTTGGAATCAAGGAAGGAGGGGAAATTTCAGGGTGAAATAGATAAATGATAGACTATTTCATCCAGGACTCAAAGGACCAAAAGAGACATGGGAATGGCTCAATGGTAAATTTGTACTACAGATGAATTAGTGACAAATTTACATGATGAATCTAAAATGAAGAGAAAAGGCTAAAATGAAGAAAAAAGTCATTTTTGGTAACTCTATGTAAATCTTTAGGTAAGCATTATGGCTTTAAAGTTAATTTCTATAACTAAAACATGAAATACTGTCTAGAGCTGGAAGGCATCTTTATAGAGATCAGGCTTTGAAAGCTTGGAGAAGTTAAATACTTTGGTGACTGTCATGTGGTCACTGGCTGAATTGGGGCAGGAATATATGCCTAATTTCCTTCTGACAGCTTTGAGAGGAAAGTGGGTTTTCACAGAGGCTTCCACTCTGTGAACAGATTAAGCGGAATGTGACAGATGGACTGTGTTTATTGCTGCTCCCATCAACATGTACAATTACCGAGATGTTACATGGTGTAAGATTTAACACTTACTTGTTGACATCTATTTTTTTTAATTCCTTGTTTATTGTGTTGCTTGGAGAATGCTAAACAGTTTGTAAACAATACAATTTCTTTTCCTGAACGGTTACATAATCAAGTAAAACCACTAACTGGAGTTTAAAATTGCAGTTAAACTGCAATTAAAACTGCAGAAAGCAAGTCACTTTCTCTTTTTGGGTGACTTGCTTTTTATAAGCCACATATAGGGGTGGAAAAAAAATCTGTTGTCCAATTGTGGGTTTTGTTTGGGTTCTATTAGTCCAACATGAATTCTTTTTTTTTTTTTT
>NC_081569.1:75595318-75740899 GCF_022355385.1 Mustela nigripes
TTTTTTTTTTAAGATTTTATTTATTTATCAGAGAGAGAGAGCACAGGCAGACAGAATGGCAGGCAGAGGCAGAGGGAGAAGCAGGCTCCCCGCTGAGCAAGGAACCCGATGTGGGACTCGATCCTAGGACGCTGTGATCATGACCTGAGCTGAAGGCAGCTGCTTAACCAACTGAGCCACCCAGGCATCCCCCAACATGAATTCTGAAACCTGGATCTGTTTCCTCCCGCATACACGAAGATTTTCATGTAGTTAGTGTGAATTTGAATATTTTAACTTCTCTTTTGATATGACATAATTGGTTTAAATGCCTTTAAACTTTTGTTTTTGTTTCTAGGGTTTTGTCTCTTTTATTTCTAAACATACTCGTTCTTTTCATTGTATCCTCCATGTTCTTGGCCATAGAACAAAATAACTGCCGTTGCTATCAGACCAATTAGCCGCCTGGCTAGATTTGGTAAAATTCTTTTATTCTTTTTTAAAACCATAGTAAGTAAGTTTTATTTGTTCATCCATTCACTCACTCATTTATTCATTCATTTGATTGTTTAATTTATTAATTTAAGCATTAACTCCATGTTAAGGTCACCATTATTTCTGGGGCTAGGGAGATGAATGAGATAGGGTATCCTACTTGAGGGTGTTCAAAAGTTGGTGGCCAAAAGGTCATTTTAAGGGAGTGTGTAATTGCTTTTTATATGAGGTACCTCATAAGATCTGACATAGACTTTAAGCACTCTTAGCATCCCTTCATCATCAGGATTTATCAACCATATTTTTTGCTTCTTAGCCTATTTTTATTTCTAGACTGTAATCCTCAGATTAGATGCTCTTCCATGAGTTTACTACTTAGCCCAAGAAAAATATACCTATACTTTCTCATGAAAAGATCCCAAGGTCCACAGAGCATTGGTCTCAGGTCTTTCATGCATGAGAAGAAGAAAATATATGATATGAATTTGATTACACTCTGAAGGCCTTACTTGGTGAAGCTTCCCTTAACTTCTTTTGGTATGGTGTTGATACATGTATGATGTAGTCTGGATAAGAAATCCATTTTGCCGAGAAAGGACGTTGAAAAATATGTTTTTTTTTAAAATACAGTTCATTCTTTATAATTGATGTGAACAAGACAAAATTGAGAGGCTCAGGGGTAGGGAGAGGTACAAATTAACTCATAATAAGTGCTGCTGTTCTCTGAGGTTCTACGCCTCACCTGAGATGCACAATCCTGACAATGTGTGTATAGAGAGAAGAAGGAGTTTTCCACTGATTGAAATACTATGGCAACTAAAGATTGCCAGACAGACAACCAACCAGATAAACTTGCTGTTATTCACAATGAGGTTTGCATTTCTTTTCTTATTCATGAGAGGACAGAAAAAGGAATGATTCCTACAACACATGGTCGGTTCCTTATGTTTGTTTATACAATGTTATTCTTCCAACATTTCTTAAAAATTAAATTCAAAATCTAATGGATTAAATTGATGACAAAAAACAAAATCATTATGGGCAGTTTAGTGAGGCTTAATAATAATTTATATTCTAAATATGATTGAGGATATTCAGGAATTAAGGTTTTGAGGGAAGAAACTTGTTATCAAGGGACTTAAAATCTTAAGGAGGCAGCGAGTGAAGTGAGAGACATGTATTTCACTATGTAAAATGTACTTTGGCTTTAAATTCAATGACTATAAGTAAAGGAGTTTGAAAATGTAATTTTTGTGTATGGTTGATTTCCCAGCAAATAGGTATATATGTATATATGTATATGTATATATTATATATGTTATATAAACAGATAGGTATATATATATATTTCATATATATATTTCACATATATATAAAGTCTGCACCAAAACTTGGATCCTACACTGTTTATCATGCATTCTAGACAAGACAATATGATTGAAAAGGTAATGAACTATAATACCAAGAAGTGGACTCTCTCTTGGGAAGCAAAAAATGCATCAGGAGACCTCTTAGTTTCATGCATTAGCAAAGTAGAGCCTGTAAGAGGTCTTTGGCAGGAGTTTACATAAGCTAATGAATAAGGAAAATGAAAGCTAATACTTTGTTAGGCTGACAAGAAATCAATCACTTTTGATGAACCGGTAAGTTAGATTTAAATGCTAGGGAGTGCCCAAATTTGTTCCACTTTGGTGCATAGGTCAGATAGGTACCTGTAGTTACTACTCACAATGTCAATGCCTTGGCGTTCATGGAAAAGCACATTCAGAAGCAGCCTATTCACTCTTTTGAAAATCTGTGTGTGAAAGTCTTGGCCATTCTTTGACTTGTTTATAGCAGCAGCTTAATTGCTACCTGACTTCTAGGGCTCTGTTGCTATCAGTTGCAAGAAAATGTTATCCTCCTAAACACAATGTATAAAGAAATATAACATGTTACAGGCAAATGCAACATTGTACATGGTTGGATTGGTTGTTGTTTTTGTCTTTCTGGCCTCTTCACAACTAACATAGATTAAATATTTCTAATTCTACCTCACTTATTTTGGTGATATCCCTGAAAGGCAGTTAATTGTATACATTACCTTTCATTTTAAGATAAATCAAAACTTCGGTGACTTCTTCCAGTAACATATAAGAAGGGGCTATCCTGAAGTTTTTTTCTCAGGTCTATGAGCCAAACACTACATAATAGAAATTGGAAGTCAAGTTTGGACAAAGTAGCAGGGTAGGAAGAACCACCAGATTTTGTATTAAGCCCTATTCTCAAGGTAATCTACCTTTTTTTTCTATTTCTAGAACAAGCCATGCCATCTTGGGCAAATTATTTTATCTCAAACTGTTATCAGTTTCCTCATCTGCAAAATCATTCACTCCTTTGACATATGTTCTTTTAATAATATGTTTTAAAAATGTTTTTCTCTAACTCTAAAATATATCATTATGTTATTTTTCTAACTAAAAAAAAAAAAAAAAAGTCTTTAATGAATGAATGGTAATTTAAGGACCAGGAAAACCTTGATGGGACAGAGGAAGTGCATACTGTTGTACTCGTTAGCAATACTAGAATAAGCCTGAATTCTGCCATAGTGTTTGCCAAAAATTTTGCATTATATAATTAGAACACTAAAAACCAGTCACACCTGATTCCAGGATTATTTGTACTTTAAGTAGAGGATTGGTTGTGAATATAAATGAATTATTATAATAAGAGGTGTAAGCCAACAAGAAATGTCAACTATAAAATATCCTCATGTGGATAAACTTAGTCCAAGATTATAAAACACACAATGGAGTCTAATCTGTCCTAGGACGAATATTCCTCTTTTCTCCTTCTAGATATGTCTTCACACTTCTCAACACTTCATTCATTAAATATTAATAGAATACTTATTATGTGCAAAACTCAGCAGAGAAACGGATACTGTCTTTAAGGAGAAATATTGCTATATTTATGTGCTCACGAGATTTTTGTTGAGTGATAGACTGATGGTTGGAAATAATCCTCTAGAAGAAAACTTGTTTGGAAGTGACTTCTTTGCAGATACTTTAATTTCTTAATTTTATGTTAAATTCAATATGAGGAGACTGGAAAATTATCAGGATGCCAGAAGATCTTCTTGAAAATAAAATTTAGAAAGCCACTACACCATTTTGCTGCCATGGAAAATCTGTCCTTTTGATAACTCAGAAGAAAATATGACTGCTATATTCTTAAAATATTCCACAAGAAGTAATTTATGATAAAAATCATAGTACTGCATATTTCTGAGTGAATCCATTTCCTTAACCAGGTAACTTCTTTTTAAAATTTAAGACTATTCTAATTTGTTCCATTCTAGAGACATAGAATACAATTGCTTAGGAACTCACCTGCCTGACCTTCTAAAGTTAGAGCTGGTTACCACGATATTGCCAGTCATCCCTCCTTCAACCTAAGCCTCCTTACCTTTCCTTACTAAGACTTTGATTCTGGATTATAAGTTAATTTTGATGAAGACTCTCTTTGGAAATTTCCTATATCACATTTCAATGCTGATAAGTTTTTTTCAAAAAACATATGTTATTTTTTTAAAGATTTGTGTATTTATTTTAGAAAGAAATACAGCATGAGGGGGAGGGACAGAGGGAGAGAGAGAGAATCTCCTGCAGACTCTCCACTGAGTGCGGAGCCTGCACTGGGGCTCCATCTCTGGACTCTGAAATCACAACCTGAGCCAAAACCAATAGTCTGACTCTTAACTGACTGTGCCACCCAGGTGCCCCCCAAAATATGTTATTTGAAGACAAGATAAACAAATAAGGGTGGGTGAGGGCAGTAGGACAAAAGAAAAGAAAGGCCATTCTCTCACAAGATATTCCAGGGGTTAAGTGTCAGAAAAGACTGGATGTACCAGGGGGCCTGAGGTAGTTGTAGAAGGTAACTGGAGCCATTGGATCCACGTGTGCTAGAAATTTAGTCTAGATTCTAGAGGCTATGTGCAGGCTCCTTACTATGAATAAATTCATTAGGCATGTCTCACCACCACACTCCTAAGAGTAACTCAGTGGAGTGAGAATATATTTTTCATTGGGTTTCCTCACCAGTTGTTCCAAAGTCAACAGGAATGCAGTAAAATAGAACATGGTAGAATCCTAATTTAAATTCCTTCTATGCCCAAATATGAATGTTCTCTGTGACTTAAGCTCAATGGATGCTAGAAGGGTGTTCCTTTATTTAGGACTTATCAAAACAATAATCACCATCTAAAAAATCCATAACCTGACAGTTTTTACACTTGGAGATGTTCTTACGAAGTAGATATATTTCGTATCAGTGTTTTTAAGATATACTTGTTCAAATCTTTATCCTATGAAATACTATTTTGCAAAGGCAAACTGTTACTACAATAAAGAGAAGGCAAGCCTTTTCTCTCCATTCTTTTATTTGACCTCAATGGTCTGTTTTATATTCTTAGGCCTTCACTTCGGTGACTAGAGTGGTTCTCTTTTGTCTCTGTGAGTGTGATTCAAAGCTGACTCTTGGCAGCTACTGGCTGGTGTGACTTTATATTGTGTATTCCAGTTTGCTAGAACTGGTTAAGTGTTTTGTTAACATTGTTAATTATTTAGCTCATCTTTGACTTGCAGCCTGGTATGGAAAACAAATTATATAGTCACTGATTAATATAGTTTCTTTCTTCCTTCAAACTGCAATGGCCTCTTGTGTGCAGCCAGATTTATTACTGAGAAATGAGGGGAAGGTTCATTATAGGCGGTTTCATTATTTGAGTGGGTTCTGACTGGCAACCAGCATTGCCCTCTGCTTTGCTAGTCATCAGGCTCAGCTGAGTTCTGATACAGGACACCAACTTGAGCTTCGATGTTTTCACTGGCAACATTCTTGATTGAAGAGAATGAAAAGAGATAGATAAAGGAAGAACAGATATATGGTAAACAGGAAGTAGGAGAGTAGGAAAGGAGCAGATGAGGGAAAGATTTGAAAGAAGGAAGTGAAGTAAGAATCGAGAAACATAGGAGGAGGCATCCCATGAAGAAGGTGAGCAGTGCTGTTGCCTTTCCAGTATCTTTCACTGCTCCTTCTCTAACGGCATTCTGGCTTCACATTTCGAAACCCTGACCAGTTTTAAAAAAGATTATAGCCGGCCTCCACATTTCGCTGTTCCTTTGCAAGATCTTTGTTTTGGCAATACTATGCTTATTTACTTTTTCGCCATTTTTCTTGGTTTAAGTTCTTCAGATTCTATTTATTCAAATCTCTGCCTTCATTAGGGCCAATAGAATGAATTCCCGTAATGATGAGAATGACTTAATGTGCCTTTTCTAATAAACTTGCATTGTTAACAGAGATCATCAATGGTATTTTTAGCCTACCCAAAACTGTGTTACTTGGGGGGGTCTGTGATAGGGAAAAAGGAGAAAAAGGTATTTTGGATTCTTTAATTCATACTCAAAGGCCTCTGCCTACGTTATATACTCCTAAATGAAGCTCTTACTTAAGGTCCCTGCTAGCCCTGAGCCTGTGTTTAATTGTTCACAGTCTTATGGCCGATGCGTTATAGTATTGTTGGCTTTTGAAAGTAAGACATTTCTTCCTAAAAATATAGATAATTTAAATTGTAACTATCTGTTTCAATGTTTAAAAGCTGCCTCCACTCCCCATTCTATCTAGCTTTAGAAAATGTTATTATTCTTCTCAGTGTGTACCTGGGTTTCATGAATATTAGAACAGAGTACAGTTTATACCACTGCAAGACTGATTATGGAAATACCTCAAATGTAGCAGCTGATATATTAATGTACAGGAAATTTTTCTTTTTTTAATTCTGATCTCTCAACATAAGAACATTAAATTTTTCTTTTCAAATTCTTTTTCAGTCATTTCTGGATTATGATATGCCTTAATAAATGTTAAAAGCAGGCTCCCTTTTATAGAGGCATTATATCAACATGAAATTTTCCCCAATTAGATTTATGGATGTGGAATGGGTTACTAAGAAACAAGCTTCACTGAGGAACAGAAAACCTGATTTCAAGTCACGACTCTCTCATGTGTTTGCCCATGTGATCACTAACTAATTGGCAATAAATGAAATGAAATGAAATAAAATAAAATACAGTAGAAGTCTACATGGTCACTTCACCTACTAGGGTCTTTCTTTTGTGTCTTCCTATGCATTTTGCAATGATCTTATCAGAAATTTCTATTATATCAAGTGTTATAGTGTACTCAAATCTTTGGTCTCCCTTTATGTTTTCTCCAATATCAGGGCAATATCTATTTCTTTTTCATCTAAATAAACCCAAAACCTATTCCAATTCCAGGCATATTGCAGACACATAATGTTTATTGAATTAAAGAATGAAGATAATAGATAAAATAAGCAGTCTCTACTATGCATTTCCGTGTTCATCTAAAGATAGGGAATAATTTAACCTCCTCTGGCTCTTTCTCACTCATAAGACAGATTGAACGACTCCATAAAGGAGGTCTTGCTTTCTTCAACTGGCCTTCTCCAACTCCCTGTCTAAAGTAATCCCTCTTGGGGTGCCTGGGTGGCTCAGTCGTTAGGCGTCTGCCTTCGGCTCAGGTCGTAATCCCGGGGTCCTGAGATGGAGCCTCACATTTGGCTCCCTGCTCGCTGGAAGCCGGCTTCTCCCTCTCCCACTCCCCCTGCTTGTGTTTCCCCTCTGGCTCTCTCTCTCTCTGTGCCATATAAATAAATAAAAAATAATATAGTATTCCCTCTCTACCTCTTTCCCATAAGATTATCTCTTCCTTTACCCTCTTTTGTTATCTTCCTGGTTTCGTTTTTTATTTCCCCACTGAAATGTTAGCTCTGTCATGAGGGTACTTATCTGTCTTGTTCCATCTAGAATCTGCCTTATAGAGAGACACACAGTAGATGCTCAAAAAACCCTTGAGTGAATAATGGGGACTTCCATATGTGACACTGGGGAGACTTACTCAACAAATATAAATGCCCTGTATTTTGATGTGACAAAATTGCAACTAAAATGCAAGCTGCTTTTATTATCAACCTACCCTGAGATTCCACCTTCTTTAAACAAGAGAATATATGCTAAAGGAAAAAAAAAATCTTATTTGGTGTGAATTTTTATCATACTTAGCTTTGCAGCTATCTTTTTTGGGGAAAGCATTGTAAAGATATGAACCTTTAAAAATGTAACTTCTTATTTTCTTGAAATTTCTGATTCCTCTTCAGGAAACTAAGGGATATTTCTTGAATCCTTAAGTCTTTTTTCAAAGTTGGAAGATAGTATTTAATATGAGAAAAAAATGTAAGCCCTTGTTTCAGGAACTAAACATATGTTCATTTTTAGTTGGTATGAGGAATTCAACTTGAATAACTTGATTGTAATGTTGGAGTGTGGTTTGAAGGTAGCGTCAGAAATGACACACAGGTGAAGGTGATTTCATGTTCCCTTAGGGTTTTTTTTTTTTTTTTTTTTTTTTACTTTGAATCTTAATGTGGTGCTGCTGCTGTACCCATCACAGAAGACCTTAGAGAACTGGAACATGAGAGGATTGGGAGAAAGAGAGAGAAAATTCTCAAGGGATTCACTCCTTAAAAGTAAAAAAAAAAAAAAAAAAAAAAAAGTAAAAGTAAAGTTTTCTTTACTTTGAATCTGAATGTGAATGCTTACATAATTTGTAGAATCAAAATTGTATAGTCTGGTCCTAGAAGCAGATTTTTAGTATTGGGTTTTTGTGTCCTGGGTGTTTTAAGAATGTTAGTATAAAAACTTACCATCATAGATGTGCATTGGTTTGATGCTGCCATCAAGTAGTTTTTGACCCATTTCTCATTTTATTTTCACATCTAATCAATGACCATGTTGTTGAGAAATATATGAATAATATCACAATTATATTCATGTAGTTTTATAAGAGAGTTGATCATCTTCATGCCTGGGAAGAGAACCACCATATCTGTTTGTGCATAATGTGGATTTTGAACTATGTCTATAGGGGGCAAGAGTTTTCTATTTGTGGCATTGTTTAATTTTATATAGTCATTTTATAGTCTATAAGCATAAGCAACCTCCAGCATCTCCTCCCCTGAAAATAAGAGCTCTTAGAAAGTTTTAAGTGTAAATTTGATTAGCAGTCAGTTGCTTTACACCCAGGCAGGAGATATCATCCTACTATGCTTCACCATATCATTCAGCAGGAAAAACATTTAAGACCACAGTGGGGTCAAAGGGGTGGAGCTGGGCCTCAACCAGTCACACTTCTTGAAGTCAGCTGCCATGCCCCCAAATCTGGGCTTATTTAATGCAAAAAGGAAAACACCTTAAAAGAGGTATAATTAAAGTTTGTATAGTGGGTGCTACACTGCCCATTTCCCACTTTCTATGTCTTAAATTACTTAATAGTGCTATATGAAATATGTAACATCAAATGGCCATTTAAAATTTTATTATGTCAGTGGTGGATATATTTACTCATTGCTTGAAAGTCAGACCTCCATAATGAACACTAGGACATAAAGTGTACATAATCCGAGTACACTTTAACTTACCTTCTCAGATTCTGGATTATTTTGGGGAGCTGCTGATCTAAGTAGGCACCAAACAGGTTAAAACTTTAATACAGTACACCTTTAAATATTGTTATGCCATTGTTCCTGAATAATGTGTCATATTCTTCATGCACACTAAAAGTTAACGGACACTCAAAGATTTGGCCTTAATTGTCAGGTATTCAGCATATATGTTGTCAGAACTTTACATAAGTGTATATGTAAAGATTCATATTTAAGATTATATATATTTTTTTTATCTTTGACAGAAATACAAGGAAACTTATTCTTGAGTGATATATATACTCAAGGGTATATATAAGAATCAGTATATTTTAAATTAATTGATATTCACATTAAGAATTTACACAAAGCATTTTTTTGTTTTTTTATTTCAAAGTCAATCAAACAAAATTTATGACATTTTATAAAAAATAAACGTGGTAAAAACAATTTTTTCTTAGTGTTTATTATTATCTTTCTGGGTTATGCTGAAAGCCAGGACACAAAAATTCCAAATTCTAAATAACTTTACCAACTTAGAAATGAAATTTGTGAATAGGTCAAGAGAAATATTCTTTGTTTAAAAATTTGGAATGATAAAAGATAAAATGATAAAAGATAAAAATAAGCTTACCTATTACTCCTTGAATTTCGTCAATACACAACCCATTGTAGGCTTAAATATTGGGGGGAAGAGTGTGCTATATGGGATTGTTTGTGTTTATTTTTCAGGTACATTCTTCAGTCTTTATACTAAGGGAAGAGACTAGCTGGCGTAAAGCTTTCCTATCTGTTAATTTAGTTCTTCTGATATCTTTCAATAGTACTAAAGTCAAGACATAGTATAAACAAAAGAAAATTTCATTCTTTTCTTATTGAAGGTTTTCCTGGAAAGTTTTCTCTCAAAACAGTGTAAAGCTGATAACAGTGCATAAATTTGAGCAAACCCAATTTATGGGCTAGATTTTGAAAGTGTAATTTTTTTGTTTGATGTCTTAAAAAAATCTACGATGTGTGATATGCACTTTAAATTTTCATATTGTTTAATTTTGGTGAATTTTGCTACTTTAAAGGAGTGTTATGAGAGATGAAACAAGATAACTGCACTTTGTGAAATAAAATGCAAATGTGAGGTGGTACTGTCATCTTCCTCTTTGTTGTATGATCCCGAAGATCATCTTCAGTCTTCTCACTGCCCACAGTGTGGAACTGCTGTTTCTCTCAATATGCCAGGCTCATATTTCATATTTTTCATGTATATGCAATTTTCTCTAGTGAAGTTCATACCACGTTCAGACAGAGAAGTTAGAGAAAACTAACATCAAGAAAAATAAAGTTGGATTATTCTTTTCCTGTGTGTGTCTATGTATGGCTTCTGCTATAATAACAAAAGGTGTAATAAAAGGTGTTTCCTTATATTGTGCAGTAACCAACTTGACATATAACTTTAATATATTTGGTAAATGAAAATTTAAAAAAACCCTTTAATTAGATCAGTAAACATAGGTCTTTGGATTGAAATGCTCTTATCCTCTTATACTTTTGAAGTGAAAAATATTTCTCGTGAATCAAAGGAAGTGTCTCTAAGCTTTACATTGAGAATTTCCATTTGAAATACCCAAAGACTGAGATAGCAAAGGGTTCTGAGTCACAAATAAGGAAATTCCTTCAAATTCACCTCCCCCCTTTAAAGTCATGGTTAAAATTTCATAGAGTTAAAAAATATATTTTACTTTCAAAGTTACCTGTTAATAATATTTGGTATGGTAATCCTTTATTTGGGTCACTATCTGTAGTTCATTTTTATTGTACTCATTATAGACTGTTCAGAATTCCATATTCTATTATATAAATCACCTTTGAAAGTACATTATGTTTTAGAACTATCTTTGTTGGCAATGATAATAAGAATTGGTCACCATATTACATTCAGGCCATTGAGAAATAATTTTTAAGTGTCAATTCTTATATCTAGGTTGTAGAATATTCGTTTTCTTTTTCTGTCTTCTTAATGAATATAATCACCTATCCAAAATGATTAAGATGATTACCATTGCTTCTTACACACCAAAAATAGTAATAAGCTTAAATAAGTTAAGCTTCATAGTTAAATTTGAGAATAATTCATTTCTTTTTTTTCCTCCATTAACTGTATATTCATAGACTTGTTTTTATTCAGAAACCCTTTCTTACCATTTGAAAAACAGCGCATTTTGAACATTTATCACAATATTCAATTTAATGCTTTAAGACCATAGCAAACAAAATTCTCTGAGATTACTATGGCTCATATTTCAATTTAATAAGAATGAAAAACTGCTTAACTATTAAAATCTCATTGCTTTCATATCAAGAGTTATTAACAATGCCTTGCTTATGTTTGGATATACATCTTGTCCTTTTCTCATGTTCCCAATGTTTGCTTCTTTCCCATTACCGTTGGTCTTAGGAAACATTTTAATGGCAGTAAATATACTTTACTTTTACCCAGGAGAGCTAGGCTCTTATGTAATAAGTTATGCTGAATATCATTTTGGTTAACCTCTATACAGTGCTTGAGACATCATCATTTACAGTGAATAATTCTTGCCCAGAGTGGAAAAGCAAATCTGTGTCCTTGACTTTCCATTTTGAATGCTTTTCAAAAACATCGTTACATCATGTAAATTTTGTAATCAGATTTCTACAAAGCTAGTAACATCTTATGTCCATAATAAAACTGAACACATTTTAGCAGAAAAAAGATGCTGAACCGTGTTTTAAATCTTTGCCTGTACACCAAATCAGATGCATAATGATGACTGCTTCTTACCCAAATATGGTAACTAAACTTAAGAGCCAATTTCAGAAAAGGTATTGATTGTTTAAATTAGATGGGGCAATGAGTGTTTTAAAAATATTTTTCCATTAGAGTTTTAAATATTCCACAACTAGTAGCTATCACTAAAATTACGGACATTTTGAGGATTTATAAGCCTGCTTAATACTAATTGAAGTTCCAGTTTTTCCTGTGGGATTGTCCTAATTACCTCTCACTTTCTGTTTTTATGCTGGTGAAGAACCTGCCCATAATTTTAACATTCCAATATGGGATTTTTAACTGCCCAAGAGCTATCTTTGAATACCTCAACATACAAAGTGGTGTGTGTTAATATTCCTGCAGTGAATAAACAGTTATGCCTGCTCTGTCTTTCTCCCCATTATTGAAATTGGGTAATATTACTAGTCAGATTTTATTAACATTAAACATAGTACAATTATTGATGAACTTCTAGCTTTTCATTATTCATTATTTTATTTATATGACATGATAAAGCATCAGTTTTTTGGGGGGAGGTTTATGAAAGATTTAAGTTAAAATAAGACTATTAATAAACCATTTGATAAACTTGTCAGTTCACTGAACTTACTGTCTCAAAGTCATTAACTGTCAGTGTTCATCTCATTTCAGCAGGTCTTTTTATCAAATGTGAGTTTTTCTATAATAGGCTTTTAGAATATCACAAGAGTGAACTTTCTACCATTTACTCATTGAAGTTTATACATAGGCAAAGAAAAATAAGATAAAAAGTGTTTTCCTTGAGTGTTCATAAACATTCCCTTGTACCTGTAATTAGGATTCTATTTTTATTGAATTAATAATCCAGAATTTAAAAATCTATATTTTTTATATAATAATTTTTTTCTTCTCTTTGATTAATTTAGGATATTGCAGTTGGGTTTTTTTGTCAATATGGGTATTTTTATCAATGATAATAAAAAATCTGTTATAATATGTATATGGGATCATCCAGATGAAAGTTTAACAAATAAATGGGTATAAGCAAATATATAATGACTCTTTTGTGTTTGTATTATATGTAGGCATGTTTCTATGAGATCTAAGTTTTCAAATTTAGGTTTTCATCTTAGTTTCCTTCATGCTCATATATTTTGTAAAGTGTTTTCACAAATTTTACCAAGCTCGATTTAAATTTTACTCCTTTATAAATTTGTTCCCCTGTAGTTTTAGAAGCAACTGATATTTGTCAACTGTCTTGTCTCCTTGAGGCTGAGTTTAGGCACTGAGAATTAGGTATTTAAAACAAATATCTCATTTAATTTTTATATCCTGGAATAATTGTGATCTCCATGTTCTATACATGATATTGGCATTTACAAAATGTTCAGTAATAGGAGTGAAACTAAGATTCAAATCCCTTTTTGTCTACTCTAAGATCTTGCTCCTCTATATCAAGTATTGTTGGATTTATATCCTCTAGCTGATGTTCTTTAGTTAAAACTTCTGATAATAAAAACTTAACTTCTTAAGAAGAGTCACAAAACTTTTTCCTAATTATAAAATAAGCGCACTGGCATTTACTGCTTTTATTTTAAATTATAGACACCATATCTATAACTCTTAAATTCTTTACCATGTTTCATTTTGTATATCATTTATTCTAGAGAATTAATTTTAATTCCTACTAGGATAGACAAACCAAACTTCTTGCTTAGGACAGCACAAATTCTGCTTTAGAGTAGACTAAAAATTGGAAGATCTAAGATCTAATAAATAATTTATCTGACTTTTCATTTGGAGAACAAGGTTCAGGAAATAATTGTTTTGAGATTTAAATAATGGTAATTTTCCTAGTAGGACATGCTATTGATTAATAATTATTATTCTAGAGAAAATAATTATCCATTTACAGAATGGCCACACTAATGCTAACGTTTCCTATCACTCTAAAATGTAAGGCAATCAGAATGTTTTATTAGGAGCATTTTCAGTGAGTATATACTTTTGCTTTTCCTGAAGACCTATGAAAATGAACATAAATATATTTTTAATAGCTAATATACAAAGGTTGTTTTCTAACTGGAAAACAGCATCATCATTCAATGAAAAAGTTAGGAAATATCTTTTTATTCCTTTAATATTAATTCTTATCCTTTAATTCTGTTTCAGAAATTTAAAAAAAAACTAGCTATAAGGAATGTGTGAACAAAATAATCCTTTTAAAAAAATTCAGCCATTTCTAGGACTTGAAATTTTAAGTGTTGTACTTATTCAACAAAGAAATAAATATCTCTGGGTATGTTAAATGTGATGATAAAATTGTCTATAACAGAGTAAATTTGATTCTCACAACTATTTTGATAATTGAATAAATAGGAAAGATGAAATATATCAAGAATGTATTTGACCATTAAGGATACTAGAAAAAAATGATGAACTATTAATGATCAGTTAACACCAGCTATGGAGATTGCCACATATTTTTAACTTTCCTGCCTCTCAGAAAGAGAAAGGACAACAAATAGTACACCACGAATTGTTATTCTAAAATTTTAAAAAATTTTCTTTAGATCTTACCCATTTTAAAACTAGCTTCTCATAAAATGTCATTTCTGAACTTTTTATAACACTTAACTTTATTTATAAGAACACATTAATAATATATTTTTATACAATAATCTTTATAATTTAGTACATAAGAATTTAATTAACCAAAAAAAATCAAAATCCTTCTTATAAATGAATACTTGAAAATATAGATTCCTGACAGAATTGTCAAGAAACTAGTACCCTCATGCATCTTGAAAGAAACTGAGATATAACTTCCAAATGAAGTCATTTGTTTTTCCAATTATGTGTTATTCAATATTAATGTGGATCAATTCTTTTGGCTTTATAATGTGTACTTCCTAAATAAATTAAAACACTTTCTGAATGTATATTATTAACTCACTTTCCTCCCCACATATTTAGAAGACAAACTATCCATGTAAATGTTATTAATTTTTCCATCATTTGATTCTTCTACATCATGTGTATTATTTGATAGTTTGAAATAATTTATATTTCTTAATTGGAAAAATACACTAAGTGAAAACTTTTAAAAAAAACTTCTAAGAACAAAGTTGACCAACAAGAGTACTTAGAAAGAGCTTTGAAACTCTGTAGTAAATTGCATCTTGTGAGTACTCAAAATGAAATAATATAAATTTTCTCTAGGGCCACAAAAGTAATCATGCATTGGACAGATGAAGAGATACACATTTATCCCAAATAATTCCATATATCCCTGCAATGTTATTCCAATTGCTTAAATGTGTTATTCCCATAAAATGTTTTAGTTCTCATAAAGCTTACGGTTTTATTTCTCCACTTTTAAGGTATCCCCAAGAGGCAACATATACTGTGACAGCCCTAAAGCTACATTTAAATGGAAACACACTTACTAGAGTATTTTGCTTTATGTGAAAGCTATGGTTCTGAAAGTTTCAGACTATTGAAACTTTTTGGAAACAAAAACATAAATTGTGTTAAAGTTACTATTTTTTAAATTTAAATTCAATTAGCTAACATATAGTACACCCTTAGTTTTTGATGTAGTGTTCAATGACTTTCTAATACATTTTCTTCATAATTTTAATTTATAAACTTGAAATCTATGTTCTCAGTAAAATAGGATAAAACCTCAATTTATTCGTTTTATCTTAGTGGCTTGAGACTCAGCAGTTTATATTATTCCATTTTCCAAGATATAGGGATGAGATTAATATCTATACCTTAAAATATTGTAAGAATAAAAAATAAAAGTATGTCATGTATATAAAAGAGGATAATATAAACAATTATTATAATGTCACTATATTGGGCAATTGTTTTGAAAATACTTGTCCCAATAATACTTGGGAGAAAAATTCTTGTCTCCTTTTTATTTAATTTTAGAAGTTCAACCTTTTAAATATACTTAAGGGTTAATGGCAATAGAGTTTGTGCTAATAAGGAAAATATCATAACTAATATTATGCTTTAACTGTAACTTTGTCTTAAACATTTGAAATGATATAAAAAGGCATGATTAGCTTAATTATACCACTTTTGCTATTTTATCACAGACAAATGATGACATTCTTACTGTTGGCAAAAATAATGTACTCTCAGTTTCAAAATCAGAATCAGTATATACCGAGTATACAATAACGATTGTTATAACTTACTATTCAGAAAAATAGGAATTTTGTATCTGCACTTTTTGTTATCAATTTTGTACTCTTAAATATAACACTGTTTAAGATTTCAAAATTCGTGTCGGTCTCTCTTCTCCATGATTCCTTCATGTCAGGATAAAAAATGATGCAGATATGAGTGAAGACAGAAAATAACCAGAAAGTGTGTGTAAATCTGTAAATATCTGATATAATGAAGATACCTGGGCAGTAGTACCAATATAATGTAATAACTTTTTTTCAGTATCATTATATTTCACATGTCATTTCATTGGTAATTTAATTAGTGTTTATCTTTACTTTTCACTATAGCAATTATTTGAAAATAATACTCAATCTGACAAACCCACCAAATATGAAAATGCATAACAGAGATAACCTCACATTGTCATCAACCTCTGTATGCTTAAGCAACATCAAGGTCTCAGAATGAGGTATCCTTGGTTGGCTCTGGTCTCTAATTTAATTATTCTACCACTCTTCAAAAGACTGTTCTCCAGTGCTTTGCCTTCTTATACCACCTCCCCCCGTTTTTGTCTGAGCTAGGTATTTAAAATACTTGACTTCATTCACAGTAAAAAAATGCACATGAAAACTAACGCCTAACAGATTCAATGTTTGTTGGCATACTGAGGGTGACTTGTTTCATCAGTATTTTTCATTCCAGAAAGTTAAAAAAAAAAAAAAAAAGCACACCATTATAATCTTCTAACCAATCTTCAAATATCTTTTTAATAGAAAGAGAAAACTATTCTAAATAATAAAAGTTAATGCATAAACTAAAAACAAATTGAGATGTCAATGAAAGAAATGTGTGATTTTTTAAAAAGCTATCCAATTAAATTATCTTAAATGAAGTAGTTCCTAAATAAGACAGGTTACAAGAAAAATATAAAAGTCTTAAAAAGGGATTTTAAAATTTCACTGAATTTTTATGTTCAAAAATAACATCAGTGATTATTTAAAGCTTTGAAATTATAATCATGTTCAGACAATGAACAATGGTTATATTTAGCTACCTGCTAGAATATGTAAAATGTTTCATGAGTTTGAACATAAAAAATGAATTTTACAAAGTTCTCTCATTTAGATTAAGCCTTTCTAGTGTAGATAGAAGTAACATTTTCTAGAATTCATGAAGTCAAACTTCAGAGAAAGTTCAACCTCAAAGGTTTTCTCTCTATTGGCAAAGCAATGGGGAAATCTCCTTGAAACTAGCTAATTGAGAATTTGGTCTTCCAAATAACTTTTTTTATAAAACAAGTAGTTTGAGGGGCGCCTGGGTGGCTCAGTGGGTTAAGCTGCTGCCTTCAGCTCAGGTCATGATCTCAGAGTCCTGGGATCGAGTCCTGCATCGGGCTCTCTGCTCAGCAGAGAGCCTGCTTCCCTCTCTCTCTCTGCCTGCCTCTCCATCTACTTGTGATTTCTCTCTGTCAAATAAATAAATAAAATCTTAAAAAAAAAAAAACAAGTAGTTTGAATGCAAACAGTTCTTATAATTGCTTCTATCCTCTATTTGCCTAGGCATAAACATTCCCCCTGCCCCGAGAAAAGAAACCCCACATATAATCTTGATGTTAGAAATGTTAAAAACTTCTAAGAGTTGTGTCACGTAAGTGGTGCATTTACTAACAAATACTTTTACTGACGATGTGAACCCTGCAAATACATCCTGTACAGAACTGACTAGAGAGAGTTTTTACTTTTTATTCTAAGATATTTTGGAAAACATGGTGGTTAGGCTTTGATTTATTGGACTCAAAATGGTTTGTTTGGTTTCCTCTTTATTTTTAAAAATGAGATAGGTTGATTTGTACCCTGCTAATATTTTTAAAAATTACAATTCGATTCTTATCTCTGCCGTAAGTCCTAAAAGTAATGGTTTATTTTACAATAAAAAAGTTCAGCATGAATTGGCCTCACTACAAGTATATGGGTTTCCTACAATCAGAAACTTTCTCAGCACTTATATTGTAAAATAGGCAATGTGAAATATATAAACAATATAAAATTATAAAATCTATCTAAGATGTTTTGGTAAACATATTGAAATGTTGTTAATACATTACTTTATCTATTAAAGACTTGATATATATGAATATTTTAAAAAACTGACATAACATTAAAAGTGTGGAAATTTTGAGAAGTCATTTTGAAATTTAGTTTACAATTTCTTACAAGAAAAAAAGATATAATTACCCACCATCTTAAATATTGACAGAAGCACTATTTTTGTTATTCATCTAAAGCTATAAAACTGGATAAACTAATGAATGACAATCTTAGAAAATGCCTTAAGTTTTCAATAGCCAGATCTCCATAAAAATTTTATTACTAATAAAATTAATTTGGTAAAGTGATTATAATTTGAATGCTCTTTGTAGTTTGAGCAGAATTGGAATATTCAATTGAGTCCTTAATCAAAAGCTTGACATTTCTGCTCAAGCAGAATAACAATTAAAATATATAGATAGATAGATACATACATACATATCTAGTATCTTTATCATTTACAAAACACTTTTTCAAAAATGGAGACTCTATATGATTTAAAACAGAAATAGAGACTATTTTACCCTAAAACATTTTCAACATAAATTATTATAAGGTCACAATTCAAGGGAAATATATGTAGTTTATATAGCAATTTTAATCACAATATGTAAATCACATTAAAGAAGATTGAGGCACTGCAGTTCAGAAGAGTTCAAATTTCTTCATTGCTATATATAAAGAAGTCAATTATCTGTATCAAATAATATTTTTTATTATCAACCATTTGAACATGTGATCTCTTATTTTTTGCTGTTTTCTTTGGTACTGAATTAAAGCTGATACAAATTGGCCTTTTAATTTTGGGGAGTAGCCAAAATGATGTGATTGGGGAGGGGCTGGGAAGTGTTTTTTGTAAAAATTCTTTAATCATTTCATAGAGGTAAACATACTTGAATGCTAAATACCTGACTCTTTCAAATAAATGCCGACCTACCTTGTTTTTCACAATAAGTCTCTATTAATTTCCATGAGACAATGTTTTCACAAATGTAAGGCAAAACAGATGTTTAATTACTTAAGAGAACTCATAATTTAAATAATTAAAACTAATTTGTGTTTAAAGCTATTTGCAGATTTATTAGAGAAACAAATACAAATATGCATTTCTACAGAACTGTTTTTTTTTTCCAAAATGAACTTAAAACTTGTTCCACAGTTTTTTACTTGTTTATATATCTATGGTAACCCAAGTATTGGCTTCTGTACCACTTGTAATGAAACAATTGCCCTTCCATTGCAATTATAAAAAACTATTTAAAAAAAAATTCGGCACATACACGTTAAATATTTTTCCTTAAAAAAATAATCTAATCAAAATATTGAATACTTTAGATTTAAACAATATTTTATTTACAAATCTGATTTGATTACTTTATTAATTACACAAGGTAATGCTTCAATTTTCAAGAACAGTTTTTTTTTTAATATATAGACCAGTGGAATGACATCCTATCTAGTAATATGTACTACACTTCATTTTTTTTTTCAAAATTAACATGACAAGTTTTCTAATACTTTCAGTTTTTTGGAAAAAAAGTTATTTTATTGGGGCACATATCTGATGAAACAAAAAATAACATGCAGAATTCCAAAAATAACCCGTTAAAGTAATATGATACTTACCCTTCATGTAATAAGACATCTATGAACAACAGTGCATAACAATATTATGTATTCATGTTTATGAGAAACCAAGCAGGAGGCAAAATGAGTTCATTCTGCTTTCTAATCATGTGCAATTTCATATGGCTGTTTGCATCATTTAAATAAAGTGTGTACATTAAATTTCTAAGACTGCATTGCACCCAAAATTATTATGGATAGCCATGCTTGCCCTGTATTTAATGAGTGATGAATTTCTCCTACTAACAGAGTAACTGGTCTCAAATCGTGTCTGTGATGTAAGGAGTATTAAATTATCTTTTTATCTCTTTCAATTGCTGCCTTGGAAAGCAAGAATTCCCTTCTTGGAGAAGACTTACAGTAAGTAAAATTTACTTAAGGACTCAGTGAGGAATCAGCACATGAATCAAGAATGCAATATAAGAATGGATTAAAAAAATGTGATTATCAGTACCTTTGTTGAAATCTATTACCACCATTAAAATTTCCAAGGAAAGATAGGGCCTGTAACATAGGGGTTCCATTCATTGTTAAATTACTAAAATCTACCAATTTAATGCTTTCATACTGTTTATTTTTTTCCAATAGAAAAATAAATCTCATACATTAGAAGTGGTACACAAAAAACTGGGATAAAATTTATCAGATTCTTGATAGCACCATTTACACATTCTTAAAGTAAACATTAATATGCACTTTCTTAGAAAGCGATATAAATATATAATACAGGACTTGCTAACCTCTGTTAACCATCTGAATACGATGGAATAATCTATCTCTACTGTGCAGGTAGGCTGTGCATGGTGGTGTGGCAATATAATTTTAAAAGTTTGTTACAGATGTGATGGGAAGCTGGAAGGAGTCGAATAAGCAGAAAAAAGAGCTTAGATCTATTGTAAGCAATGAGTCGAAATGAGCCGTTACAGGTTAGAATTTATCTTTGTTTCTGATCATTCAATGAGAAAATGACTTCCACAGAAATAGATACATTTAACTGTTTCAGGAGTGGGGTGGGTGAGGTGAAGTAGGATTGAAAGTCCTACAGGTAATAGCAATAACTGGAAGTGCAGACGAAATTGGTCTTCAGTGCAAAGAGGAAGGCAGCCGTTTAAAAAGTCTAGGTGCAATGTTGTGGTGCTGAAAGAAAAGCTCCCAGTGATAAAGGAAAAAAAAAAAACTGCAATGCAACTTCAAGCAGTAATTTTGTGGTGCTGAAAGGACAGCTCCCAGTGTTGAGGAAAAGATCTTGGATCTAGAATGAGGTGTCCAATCTGTATGATAAACAGCACACTGTGTCTCAGAGCGCCCATTCAATCTCAGTAAGTAAATGAAATATTGATTGAAAGTGACCCTGAAACAGAATGCATTAAAAAGACATAGAAAGCTGCAGAACTGAGGTAATTCGTATTCAGCATGTTCACCAGCCTCCCTATAGCAAAACAAGTCTATAAATAGTTGCATTTCATAAGATGTTTGGCCCTTGTATCATCAGTTTTCTCCATTTTGGATCAGTATAGCTGAACAGCCATTGTTACATGCCTACCTGTGGCAGTTTGAAGCCATACTAATTTTCTTCCAGTAAATTAAAGCATCACATCACAAATCAATTCTACATGGTCTATAAATTTCAGAGAATAAGTTTTTAGACAGCATGAAGCTGATTTACACATAATGCACACAAACCCTTATCTGTTACCATAAATTAAAATGTAAATATCTTCAATTTAGCTTTCAGATTTAACTAACATATAACCATGCCAACTAGCAAAAGTTTAAAATTCCCATTTACAATTAAAATTGAACTGAGTGCATTTTCAGCAATACTAGCTAGTAAAATACACATAATTGTTTAAATGGTTTGGCTTCAAAGTAACATTAAATTCCAGATGAAATGCATGGGCTCCACAGTGGACTACTGGAATTTTGAAATAAAAGGTTGAAGATTTCCTACGACTGAACAAAACATTTTAAAGACCCAACATTTGAAATGCTTCTAATACACATCCTATATCACTTCCTTTCTCCTTTTCAACTAAGTGGGGCCCCAATCTTTGCCTTTGTTCACTGCTGACTCTGAGACAGCACGGTGAAAGAAATTTACATAGATATTATTTACTGTTAATGTATTATAAATGATCTGAGACTTGTGACATGCAAGGAAAAAATGAGACGGGAGACAAGTGATGCTACATGATGAACTAAGCACATTTATAATGATAAAATGAGTAAATATAATAGCGGCAATGCTAACCACTGATTCCACGAGATACACTATTTGTCAAAACTTACACAGCTACAGAGTATCGACGATAAATAGTCATTACCAATTAACACAGTTTACTACAGCTTTTCTCTTTCATTTAAACAAGCATATCATTCCCTTTTAAAATCATTCTCTAAATAAATATTTAGAGATAGAGAACTCTAAATGAAATAACAGTCCAATGTTAAAAACTAAAAAAAAAAAAAATGAATCTACTCTTACAGTTTGACAGAAATGAATTATTAATAGTGGAAGGGGAAGGGATCAGGAAATAATTTCAAGTTCTCAATGTCCAAAAGTAAATTGCACAGTAAATCAATATGAAATGAAGAGTCCATATAGTTCAATGAACAAAAGGGAAAGTTCATGAGGACAAAGATCACAGTTCAGAGAGAGGCTGGACGAAATTCAGACATGGAGCATCACACTCATTGTTCTTTAATTGGTTGCACAGAAAGGAGCAGCTGGGATGCCATTTAGCTTGCTAGGATGGACGTAATCAATGGGTTGAAGTTGAGATGGAAGTAATTCTCTTTTGTAATTCAGTTGCTCAGCCAGATGATCCAGAGGTAGCCAGCATTTTATTTTTGTCCATTGAATTTAAGACTGCATGCACAGCATGAGGAGGTGCTTGGGGATGGATGCCCCTATGAGTGGCCTTGAGTGGGCAAACTCAGAGGTTAACAGATGGTGTGTCAAATGGCCTGGACAGTTGGCACTCAGGAGAGGTACAGAAGAGGGTGACAGTTGTTGGGTCTTGGGAACAAAGGCTTACTTTGAAATGACCTGTCAAAAAGCCTGACAAAGGTAGATCACACTACCTCTCAAGATAAACTGCCTCTTCTAAATAAGCATGCAGGAAATACTGTCTGGTTGGTGACATAAAAATGCTCCACAAAACATGCAAATTACCGAGTATTAGAAACTGCATTGGCTGCTAGCGCCATGCTGCAAAGACTCCATCATGGGAGCAAACAGCTAAATCACAGATAGCTTCACAGTAAAATCTACATTCACAATACTAATAGGTTTCTAGTGTTAACAAATTATACACAATTATAAGCTCTTAAAATGCAACATACTTATCAAGCAGTTGCAGATAATGAAACATTATCAGCTATCAATAATTTGTTGGCACTTTCACTTTTGTTTATAAAATTTCCAATACACTGTACCACAGTTATGTGTCTAAACAGTGAGGATGTTAATGGAGTAATGACTGTTCTACTGGCCAGGCGATGGGATCAGTAGTGAATTCAGTGCTTAAAAACAAATGTACAAACCTCTGAAGAGGTGGGACTCCATGTGAGAACTTTTGTTGAACTTACAAATGATGAAGAATGGGCCATGGCCAGCATGCAGCATTATTTCCATTGTCTAGTTCAGATGGAGAACAGGTGCTTTTATTGATCTGTAAACTTACCAATATAATTTTCCACAGTTTTAACCTTTTAAATATTTTACAGTGCTTTTATGCAACTATATTGCTTTTTGATCATTTTAAATTTAAAACTTATTTTCAAAATATTGTTTCCTACTTCACTGTGCCCTAAGCAGGAAGTAAGACTTACATGACAGTGCTTTGGCCTCACTCCATTTTAGGTCACTGACCCCACCATACTCAACCTAACAGTAGTTAATTTAGTGTTATCTAGAACTAATACTGAAAACTATACGCATATCCCTGTCTACATTCAATCATTAAACTACAATAATGCTGGTAAAATGGCAGGCTTAAATCTTACACTAGAAACACCTCTGACAAATATACACAAGCAAAGTATAGAGAACAAAACAGATCAAGAAAAAATTCTTTCTATGAAACATCTGGTAAAACACATATTATTTACATATACACATTGTCAACATAGTCGCATTCATTTGCATAATTATATATTAATAACAGAAAAACTTCACTTCTGCAAAGTACAGTACATCCTTCTTGAAAATGGGGTAAAGGAGGGGTTAAAATAATCTGATGTATAATTGGGGCGCTCAACCCACTTTCTGAGGATTGGCAGCCCGCACTCCTTGCTCATATGTGATCCTTTGTGTAATTAAATACTGAGCAGCCTGTGTTGCAGCTGGTGTTCCAGTAATGGTTACCTTCCGATTCCTTGTGCCAGGTACGAATTCTCCTTTTTTGGAGATCTGTATCCTTGCACCAGTCAACTCCTGGTATTCCACTAATGTTTTCCCTCCTTTGCCAAGTATTGCACCAACTAAGTTTTCTGGCACTGCTATTTCAACTACATCCTTTGATCCATCTGTGGATTTTTCTGTTCCTAGAATGGCACTGGCAGCTAGGGGAGAAGCAGCTCCAAAATATCCATTGGTTGCAGCAGTAGCAGCAGCCAGGCTACCTAATGCAAATGTCCCCGCCGTACCACCAGCTGTGCTGCCACTGGCTGAGGCTTCACTGGCATAGGTGGCCAACAAATTGGCTGCTGCTGCTGCTGGGTTGGCACTGGCAGCTGCTGCAGCCAAGGCCCCTGTTGCTGCTGCTTGACTGAGACCTAAACCTAATGTGTTGAGATTATATCCGTAGCTGGCTAAAGTATTAAGTGCAGAGGTGATGGCCACCAGGTCATTGCCTGTGAAGCCCGATAAGACTGCTGGAAAGGCTGCAACGCCAGCAAGGTTAGCATGTCCTAAGAGCCCTGCGGCTGCGGCAGCAGTTGGTAACACTTCAGCAGTGTTTGCATAAGGAGATCCGGTTGGATTGGAATTTGCCACTGGACCTGTAACATTGGCATAACTGATATTGAGACAGCTGCCACTCTGTGGATCCTCTTGTATCTTCTGGATGATAAGTTCAACAGCTTTTCGGTTTTGTTCAGGTTCTCCACTCACAGTGACAACCCTCTCTTGCAAGTTGATCCCATCAGGTTTCTGGGAAAGCTGCACCCAAGCCCCTGACTGCTCCATTATAGCCTTCACAGTAGCACCTCCCTTCCCTATTATCAGACCTGCTGTGCTGTTGGGAACTATAATCTTTACCTGTAATTAAAAAAAATACGTATAAATAATACTTCTGTTTTGCGCATACACATTATATTACTTTACTATCCTAAAAAAGTAAAACAACAAATTGAAAATTAATTTAAACATAAGTTATGAAAGATAGAAATACCACAACTTCTAAAGTGACTTTTATCGCATTTTAATACAAGTATCTTATAAAAGCAGAACGTCCAAAAGCAAAAGCAATTTTCAGTTTAAAATATTAAAAATTTTCCTGGAGTCCTTGTGCATTGCCGTAGAAGTTTTAAGAAATTAGTATGTTCTAAAGAAAGGATATCATAACTATACATCAATGGTAACATTTTTATATAGCTCCAAAATAAAAATACTGTTGATATTCTTCACCTAGTGTAGCTTTAAGAACACCTTTGGTCTAAAACGTATAAAAACAAAGAGTACAGGATTATGATGCAAAGTTAGTAAAGATAAAAGTACTAAAGTTCTAGCTCGAGTCCCTTCTGAAAATTAATTTCATGTTCCTTATTACCTAGCAATTTTTGTATTATTCAAACCTTACTTGTTTCATGACTAATATTTTCAGAGAGCAAAAAGATTATTACTAGTGGTATTTTGATTTTTGGACTAAACTGACACACAACACATAACTTTATAAAAATAACAGGTATTTAAAAAAAAACCCAGATATTTCTAAATAATTAATATAAAAAATTTCAATCACTTTAGGGAGGTGAACAATGATTTGAATATGATATTGCCGGGATGTTCTACTTAAATTTGTAAAATGACTATTTTAATTAGATAGGTAATTCTCTTTTTTGGCAGCTGTAGCTACATTTTAAAAAATAGGGCTTATAACCATATTATCAAAGGTTACTGAAAATTTACTGGAGTCACAGGAATAATTACGATACAATGTGACCATATGAATAGAGACATTTTAACTAATTTGTATATCCATTCACAAAACCTAGACTATTTGGATTTATTTAATTATAGTCAAATACTATTGTAAAAAGGATAAAATCAGGTATTTCCCGTAACCCCTGGAATTAAAATATAAATATTAAAAATTTTATTTTGGTAGCACAAAGATATGCATGGCACTGTTTTATGACTCAGTAGATAAAAAACTGGGAGGGTTGTGTCACTGACAAAGCACTAAAGTAATTGCTTTCCTTGTTCTGGATATTAAAACGGGCAGGCTGAAGAACTTGTTGAAATTTGAGCAGGAATTTAGATGAGATATTCTATGAAAATTTCATTAACTAGTTTTTAGCATGTATTGCCATGCTCTCTTTAAAACAGAGATTTGGTAAAAATATTTTAAAGAAATACAGCCATGCATTTCTGGCAATTTTGCTCTTCAAGGTAGAAACCAGTCGAAGTATAAATTCGAATTTTAGACTGTGTCACCTCATAAATATATTTATATGTATTAACATACATGTACACACACACACAACTTTTCTTGCCACATATATAAATTTACAGGAACAGATTTTTTTTTCATTCCAATTTGTCTATTGAAAAGAATAGAAATTTTATTTTATTTTATTGAAATAGAATTTTATTGAAAAGAATTTAAATTTTCTAGAAACATTTTTTAGGAATATCAAATATATCCTTCATATTCCTCCTGATTAAGTGCATTTAGTTTTAAGAAGTAGGATGAGAAATAATTTTTAAAAACATATTAATTTATTAATTTTGTTCACAGACTTTTTTGTAAAAAATAATTTGTCTGAAATGCTGCAGTTTGTTAAAGTATAATAATTAGAAAGTTAAACCATGATTATTCCTTACACTAATTATAAAGATGAATTAGAATCATCTTTACATTTTATCCTGTGCACATGAGTATTGGGAAAATTTACTTTTAAGGCTTTAAATATCAGAATGCTAAATATGATTGTATTTTATAAATAAGCACTTCTTTCCAAAATCAGAACATTTTTATATAGTTGAAAACATTTACATATTGGCAAGCTGTGGTTTTTAACACAATTTTTATGTTTTAACATAATTTTTATGAAGAAAAATACACTAATTTTTTATGTAGTAATACTAATTTCCCACAAAATATTGGGAAATCCGTAACTTTTCTTTTTTTGTTGTTTTTTTTAAAATTTAATTTAATTTTTTCAGTGTTCCAAGATTCATTGTTTATGCACCACACCCAGTGCTCCATACAATATGTGCCCTCCTTAATACCCACAACCAGGCCCTCGGAATCCCCCAGCTCCTCCCCTCCAAAACCCTGTTTGTTTCTCAGAGTCCACAGTCTCTCCTGGTTCATTACCACTTCCAATTTCCCCCAACTCACGTCTCCATTAATTGACCAATACTTTCTTAAGAGTTGTTCTTAAATTATTTTAAATTCTAATATCGCTATTGTTTTGCCCAATGTAATGATTACCTCATGATTATAACCCAAGAAGAGAAGAGCACATGAAAGGTAAACTATGGGAACTATCCTACAGACTGTCAATAAAAAGCAATGTCTTATATAAATTTGTAACATCCATTCTAAAATCACCTGAAGCTTCTATGAGATGTATGAAGATATTAATTTATACTACTCTGCACACCAGTCTCATACCATATTTACTGCATACACAGCTTTTTTGTAAAAACCTTAGTACTAGTTCTATGCTTCCACAAGAAGTTGCTGATGTGTGCACAGCATTGCTATTATTGCACATTAGTTTCTCCCTTCTTTTCTTGTTTTCCCTTTTCCTTTCTTTTCAACATTCAAAAAAAAAAATTCTGAAACAACACATAGTTCAGAAATGTTGTGTGAACTTCTCATAACTGTAAGCATCTTCCAAAAAATCTGTCACTTTGAAAACTGAAAAACTACACCATGCCATCTATCTTTATATTAAAGATGTGCTTCTAATTCAAATTACCATCAGACTATACACACAAAAGATATCTTCATGTAATAAGTACTATTCGCTGGATTTTATTTTTAACTGTTTGAAATAATCTTCTATAAATTACTGTCAGCCATAATTGCTATTTTACAAAATACTGATGTGGTTCCCAATTTTTATTGGTAGATTTTATATTTGTCCACATATAACTACATAAAGGTGGGTTGCGATTTAAGAGAAAACATTACTGACTGTATATTAAGATTTACAATAGCATTTCTTAACTTTAGATAGTAATAATTCTGCATAAGGTTACTGATCTCAGATATCAAATTTAAAAATTAAAGAAAATATAAATATAACAAGTTATTAAATCAATTTTTTTTTTAAATGTGAAAACTTAAGAGCCTAGTCAAGGGAACACGTCACCTAACTTTTATTTTTGACCCAAGGAAATGAAAACCTCTCAGATTTATACTTTTTTTCCTTGAAGACTTAAAAAAAATATCTATTTGCTCACTTAATCTAATATGGATGCAAATCAGGAAAGAAAACTCTCTGAAAAGAGTAAGTTGAGACAAAAAGAAAAATTGGCCCATATGCATAGTATCTTAGAAAAAGTAGTGTTCTATCTCCATCTTCTGTATCAGATCAGAGCCAAGAAATGAGGCATTAGTGTGGAAGCTTGGAGATAATGGGCTACTGAATACTGGGTGGGGGAGGGGAGGGAAAGAAAGGGTGGAAAATTACAGAAGATGGCTACTTGTTTATTCCTTAGACATAGGAATATGGTATTTACCAAAGAAAAAGTCTGTGCACTAATATGTTTGCTTTCCCAATGAGACGATAAATAGCAAATTTTGGTTAAATGTATGGCTTCATTTTCATTGGTGAAATCTATTCACACACTCAAATAAGTAAAAATATACTATTTCTAAGGAACTGAGGGAATTAAAAAAACCTTTATCCTAAACAGCATATAAATTATTTGGTTAACACACACCAACTAAATCAGATAAGCTGTTGACAGCTACAAATCAGTTTTCAGTACTATGCTCTACAGTTGCTACCATCAGTTCAGTCATTTAAGGAATGCTTACTGAGTGGTCCAGGCCCTGTGTTGGGAGTTAGGAATAAAGACAATGATTATTATGTTTCTAAATATCTTTGACATCTTTGTTCTCTAAGTATCCTGTTCTTTTTTTTTTTAAATAATCCTTTTCTTTATTTATCAGACATTCCTGTAAGTTTGAACTGTTATCTCTATGTTGGAGAGTTTCCATTCACACCTAAACCCATTTTAATAGTGACCATGTGCGTAAGTACTGTTTTTAAAGAAAAAACTGTTTACTTAAATTTTCCCTACTTCTAGATTTATAATTATGAGAAGATTAACAATATAATTATGCTAATTTTACTAGTATCAACTGCTTTTCAGAAAAAAAGTAGTAAAATGACTATTTCTGTATGTGCAGCCAAAGAAGAACCTCTATGGGTATCCTATGAAAAGTATTAAAAGTACCAAATAGGTAGGCTTTAATGTTGATATGTTTCTGATTAAAAATAAATATTAAGCAAAACAAATTTACTCCTTTTCCAAATAAGAAGTAAAACTCATTATGGTGTTTCAATGAAAGTGTCTGTAATCATAATTTTTCATTATCATGGCAGGAAAATTATTTAATTATTTCATAAAGCCATACTTTCATATAAATTCAAAATAAGTTCCATTACAATTTAAGATATCTCAATTGACAATATGGACTATTTAAGGGCTGCTATATTATATACCACATATGCAGGGACTTTTATAAAGCAATGCCTAGCAATAGTGGATATCTTTCATTTATTCTGTCATTTATTCAGCCGTACTGATCTTCCCTCTTCTGGCAACAGACCCTAATTTTCCTTTAGGAAACACCCTCTCTCACTCTTAGTACATGTGCTTCAAGTAAGGCCGACAACCTTCCAATGCTCTAGGAGTGGAGACCTAACAGAGCCTGACACATCACAATTTCCACAACTTTGGCAGTTACAGATTTGGGATTGTGGATGTGGCCCAGGATGGTCCAATGAGTTAAATTTGGTAAAACCGATGGGACAGAGATACCTGTGTTTCTAATCTGGTAGAGCACAACCCTGACATTCCTAGTGACTATCTTGCCACCCTATGGAAAGAAGAAGAACCAGCCTGAAAATAAAGTTAACCTAGAAAAGAGTCTACAGAAATGGAAAAAATTCTGACACCATTTTGGTATCTGAATCTAACCATGTCTAAAGCTAGCACAGATCAATAAAGTTCCCTTTTTAAGCCACTTTGCATTGGATTTCTATAATTTATAACCAGGCAAGTAGTAGATTAGAAAAAGGTTTTACATTCTTGTTATTATCCTATATTATTTGCCTATCCAAAAGAAATATGGACACTTTGTTGCATCTCTTGATGCTCTAAGTCAAAACATTATAGCTCTAGTAAAGAAACACAAGCGGATTCCTTAATTTACCTTTTACCAAGATATACCCAACATGATCTAATAAAATAAATATCACTTCCCTAATGTATTACAACTTAGGCTACTGAGGCACCATTTTGTAGTGTCCAACGAAGATGCATATGTCATTTTGGGGATCTATATTGAACTGAGGAGCAAAGTAAATTGAAAACTTTTCTTTTGATTATAGATTTTATATACATAAATATCTTCCTTTCTGAAAAGTACTGATATGGCAAAAGATGTACAGGACTGCTACATGAATACAAGTATACAAAGAGAACAAAAAAGCAACTCCTCTCTCTACTAGTCTGTTAAATCTACTCACTTTTGATAATCAAATCAAAGACAACACAGTTTTCATAAGCATGCATAATATTATTGTAAAATACCATGCTGTCTTTTCTTATGTATCTTCACCAGTCCTTCCCTCACCACTGCCAACACCAGGTTTCAAACCTGGAAGCCATCTGTGCCTTTTCTTGCTCCCTAGATCTCTACATCCTGTTATGTACTATTTTATTTTTTTCTCCCTGAAATGCTTCTTGCTCAAACCTACTGCTTTATCCTATCCAAAGAAATGCATGGTATTATAAAAAGAATCTAGAATAGGCAGTTTGAAGATATAGGCTCTCACTCCAGCTCTGCTGTGTGACCTTTGTCAAAATCACTTCAGTTGCATCATCTATAAAATCAGAAAATTTGGTAAGATTATGGATGAAGAGTTTTTATTTTAGCATCATAAAAAACCTTGCTCAACAGATGTCGGTGACAACTCCACCATTCAGTTACCCACTGAAGTATCTAGAATCCTTACGTAGACATTCCAAATTCTCTGTATCCTGTGCCTGAATTGTCTTCCCAGCTTCATCTTTTAAGACTGGTATACCATGCTGAATCCAAACTTTACCTTCTAGTTCTTGGATTTACTCTATATTAGTCATTTTTCCATGTCTTTGCTTTGTTATTTATACATTTGGTCCAAATGACTGAAGTGTTATCTACCTATATTCCCACACTGTTCTTTCCCTGAAAATACAGACAGTTTTTCCTTGTGAAATCTTCCATGTCCTGCCAGAACAGTTCAAATGCAGTATAGTTTGTAAACTCAATCCTTGTTCCTGAAAACCAAAGTGTCAAAATACTTTCTGCATTTATTATATTACTTATCCAAGGCTGCCTTATATTAGCATAGAACAGATATTTACCTCTCTTACAGAATTTTATCTTCCTGATGGGCATTATCTTATTTAATTTTGTATTTATTATTTGCACTTAGTTGACGTTATCAATTGGATAACTTTAAAAAATAAATCCAAAAGTGTAGATTAATAAGAACTAAATAAGCTATTTAAAAGATTCCATCACCCCCATACAGTCGTATGTAGTGTATGTGTGCACATGCGTGTTGTGTGTGTAAAATATGACATTGGCTACAGTAATTTCTTTCTAGACACATCTCTCCAGGCAAGGGGAACAAAGGCAAAAATAAACTACTGGGGCCTCATCAAAATAAAAAGCTTCTGTATAGCAAAGGAAATGACAAAACTAAAAGACAACCTAAGGGAGAAGATAATTGCAAATGAAATATCCAAGGGTTAGTATCCAAAAATCTATAAAGAACTTATCAAACTCAAAACTTTAAAAGCAAATAATAAAATTATAAAATGGACAGAAGACATGAACAGACAAGTTTCCAAAGAAGACACACAGATGAACAGACACATGAAAAGATGGTCAACATCACTGACCATGAGGAAATTACAAATCAAAACTACAAAAAGATATCACCTCACACCTGTCAGGAATGGCTAAAATCAACAATACAAGAAAAAACAGGTGTTGGCAAGAATGCAGAGAAAGAGGAACCCTCCTACACTGTTGGTGGGAATGCAAGCTAAGATGGTGCAGCCACTGTGGAAAGCAGTACGGAGGTTCCTCAAAGAGTTAAAAATAGAATTACCCTACAATCCAGCAATTGCACTACTAGGTATTTATGCAAAGAATACAAAAATACTAATGCAAAGGACTCATGCACCCTGATGTTTATAACAGCATTATCTACAATGGCTAAATTATGGAACCAGCCCATATGGGTCCATATGGGTCCATCAACTGATGAAAAATAAAGATGATGTGGCATAGATATACAATGGAATACTACTCAGCCATAAAAAGATGAAATTTTGCCACTTGCAATGATGTGGATGGAGCTAGAGTGAAGTGAAGTAAAATCAGAGAAAAAAAAATCTGATCTCACTCATATGTGGAATTTAAGAAACAAAACAAACAAGCAAAGGGGAAAAAAAAAAGAGAAAGAGGCAGCAAACCAATTAAGAGACTCTTAACTAGAGAGAATAAATTGATGGTTACCAGAGGGCAAGTGGCTAGGTGCAGGAGAGATGAGAAAAATAGGAGATGGAGATTAAGGAGTGCTCTTGTGATAAGCAAGTTGTATGGGAATCACTATAGTGATGTTTAATCACTGTACATCTGAAACAAATATTATACCCAATGTTAACTAACTGGAATTTAAATAAACCTTGAAACATTAAAAAAAATACAAGAAAAAAGATATACCTTGAAAATAGTAAAAAAAAAAAAAAGAGAGAAATCACTAATATTATAATAAATATTAAACTTGCACTATATGCCTTTTTCTTAAATTTTCATTGATGTACTATGTTTTTCCTATGATATTTTGTAGTTTCTTACTCACTAAGGTTTTGTGGCTTCTTAGCTATAAAAAAGTGTAGAACTTCCCTATGACCCTGCCATTGCACTCCCAGGTATTTACCTCAAAGAGACAGATGTAGTGAAAAGAAGGGCCATCTGTACCCCAATGTTTATAGTGGCAATGTTCATGGTTGCCAAACTGTGGAAAGAACCAAGATGCCCTTCAATGGACGAATAGATAAGGAAAATGTGGTCCATATACACTATGGAGTATTATGCCTCCATCAGAAAGGATGAATACCCAACTTCTATAGCAACATGGACGGGACTGCAAGAGATTATGCTGAGTGAAGTAAGTCAAGCAGAGAGAGTCAATTATCATATGGTTTCTCTTATTTGTGGAGCATAACAAATAGCATGGAGGACATGGGGAGGTAGAGAGGAGAAGGGAGTTGGGGGAAATTGGAACGGGAGGTGAACCATTAGAGACTATGGACTCTGAAAAACATTATGAGGGGTTTGAAGTGGTGGGGGGTGGGAGGTTGGGGGAACCAGGTGGTGGGTAGATAGGGCATGGATTGCATGGAGTACTGGGTGTGGTACAAAAACAATGAATATTGTTATGCTGAAAATAAATAAAATAAAAACAAAACAAAACAAAACAAACAAACAAAAAAAAAGTATAGCCAAACTGGTTGTGAAAGTCCAGAATACAAACATATCTGTGTTTACTTGATTAAGTTATGAACTGGATCAATACTATGACTCAAATGACAGTTTCTACTGAGTCATAATCACAATTTATAATTGATGCAATTACCTCCTATCCTTTGCCTTGCTTCAAGCAATTACATTTTTACTCCAGAATAATTAACTCAAAAAGTTTTGTGAAGATTGTACTTCATTTTGCATCTTTTTTCAAAGGGCCTTATTTTACTTGCCCTTTTGGCTGCTAGATATGAGAGAGAATGACAGACAGTACACCTCTTTTTTTGTGTCTCTTTGGAAAAAGACAGAAAATGAACGATTATGCCCATGAAATTTCTAAAGACAAATAATATTTAACTTAACTTTTCTACTTAATACATTGTTTCATGTTGCCCCTTGAAGGATTATTAAAAGTTTTTTTTCTTTTGATGACTGCTGCATATTTTATTTTATTTTTAAAGATTTTATTTATTTATTTGACAGACAGAGATCACACGTAGGCAGAAAGGCAGGCAGAGAGAGAAGGGGGTAAGCAGGCTCCCCACTGAGCAGAGAGCCTGATGCGGGGCTGGATCCCCAGACTCTGGGATCATGACCTGAGCCAAAGGCAGAGGCTTTAGCCCACTGAGCCACACAGGTGCCCCAGAGTGCTGCATATTTTAATGATACATCACATCACATTCCAGAGAGGGGTAACTTAAGTATAAGAAAAATAGGAAAAACCAATATTTTATTGGTAAGAACAAGGAAAAGAAAAGCACTTTAAACTATTTCTGTTATGTCGAGATGCTAGTACTCTAGACATAATTATGTCAAAAAAGAAAAAAATACTAGAAATCAAATAACTATAAAGAAAACACAAGGGTTGTAAATGATAAACATTTTAGGGCAGCCTATTGTTTACAAATGAAAATAATTTGGAGCACTGTCATCTTAATGCTTACTAAACTATATTTTACTAAAATGAGGTTAAATTTCTGGAAGCCCATTTGTCATCATTGTCCATGTGTGAAATTATCAAAAGTCTCTTAGAAATTATTATTATTACTGTTATTATTCTAAATCATCTCATCTTAGACAAGCTTTTTCAGAATATATGTAATAAGGTAATTGTTTAGTGTTCTTAATTCTGATTAGTGAAAAAATGTATTTGAAATATTTGGGGTTTTAATATGAAAACTAATGTTTTCAATTTAATATTCTAATGATTTTAATGTCAATTCAAAAAGTGAAAAATATCTATGAACATTAAAGTAGGGGCTGTGTTCATGGAAGTGGATAATGAAAAGGGATGAGAAATAAGAGTAGAAGGAATCAAGAATTCTATTTTGGGTATTTTGAGTTTGAAATCCCCATCAGACATTTAAGTGTTGATATTGAGTAGGTGATTGGCTATGGGTCTAGAGATCAGAGGAAATTTGAGAGTTAACATAGAGATAGCTATTTAAAGCAACAGGAATGGATAAGGTAGTCTAGGGGACCATAAAAGTAACTAACAATTCCTTAAATAGTGAACAGTAAATAACTGTGTTTGACAAGAAATATTACTCTGCTAAAATCAATCAAAGATATTCAAGGTAGATCAGCAAAATTAATCACTAAAATAAAGTGAATCATGAATGGTCTGCTAATCTTTTTCTTTTAAAAAATGTGTGCCAGTATGTATTACCTCTTAGAAATCACTTTGTAGTACACATTAAGTTGTAAAATGAACATAATCTTTAGTTTCTCTCCTTTTGGGATCCTTCTGGAAAATAACTCAAATCACAGAAAATTTACACACAGAGCAGTGCACAGGTACTACATGCAATTATAAAATATTGTGGAAAATGACACAAAATTCTAAAATTTATATAAATATGTTACATAGACTTGGATTAGATAGTGTAAAATTATATGCAGGTAAAACTGAAATGAAGGTAATAGTAGAAATCGAATTTCAGGTGAGCTTTTTTCCCCTTACCATATAGACTTTGTCTTATTTTAATATTTTAAAAGCAGTTTAACAAAAGGAAATTAAAAAATTACTCCCAAACTAGGCTGCTGAATAAATAAATCTTGCAAGAGCAAAATAAATAATTTGTTTAAAATAGTTTTAGTAGATTTCCAGTATTCACTACATAATTTTTTTTTTAGTGTTTATTGTGTGCCAAGTACTGTTCCAGATGTTGGTGATTTTATAGAAGTGAATAAAAAGGATAAGACCTCACTTTATGAAACTTACAGTCAGGTGGTATCATAAATACTACCAAATATTTAAATTTATATTATAATATTAGTCGAGAGATGACAGGGGATTTAGAATATACTTTTAAATTTTAATAAGGAAGCTTAAAATCATAGTTTTAAATAAGATTCATGTAATTAAAATAAATGCTTGTTTATAAAGACCACAAAGGTAATTTTGGAATTTAAAGGTTTTTAAAATTCTGAGTTTATTGATGGACTGATTTGACACTCTATGATGTAACCAAACTAATTAGATATTTTTAGAAGTAACTGTCTCAACTATGTTTGAAATCAATCTCTACTTAAACTTATGTAACTAGATAATTAATCAAAAAGGAACCTTTTATATTTTGGGTTTTAAATTTTGTTTTTATAAATTTTTGATTAAGCCATTTTTACCATTAAAATTATTACTTAGGTGGAAAGATTGATGTGCCATATTTTTACAAGACTTAAGCTATTTTGAAAGATATCTTTGAAGTCAAATATAGGTGCTTGTAGGTATTTTAGATTTTCTAATCTTGTTAATACATTTCTTATATTTAATTTTACCAATAATTTTTCTGAAGACAATACTTATTTTTTAAAAACAAACACATTTGCATTTCAGTATCTTACTAGTAAAATTTGATAATTTATTATCACAAATGACTATTGTTAAGAAAATGAAAATCCATAAATCATTCTTATTTAATTAACACGGGATAAACAAATATTAACTAAATAAAAGGTTACAGAAGAATGTCTGTAATTTAACAAACTGTATTCTTAGTCACAAAGCTAAGCTTTTTACCTATATGTGGACTGAAGTAGTTTACTTCTATTTAATGAATCATAAATAAAAATACATTAATTTTATAACTTCTATTATTTGACTAGAAACAATCCACAGTTAGTTACTGAGATAAAGACTTCCTTTCCCAGAAATATTTTTAAAGAGTAACTTAAAAACTGTATCATCTAATTGAAGGAAAAAAACCAATAGGTAAATAAACGCTTAATAAAATGAATTATAAAGGTGTTAAGTTCAGAAGAAAAGATGTTTTTAATAAGATCAACTTATTATTTCCTAGAATGTTCCCTAATCAAAGAAAAAAAAATTAGAAAAGTTAAAAATGAGAAACAATTTTTTATTCTATAGTGAGCAGGAGTCAAATTCTCTCATCTGGCAAAACTATTCTTTAAAAGAAAATGCAAAGACATTGATTCCTATTTCTAAGCATTTTAAAAGAAAATTAAAATGTTGAAAATAAACGATAACTACCCCTTTTATATGGCTTATATGGCTTTATTTGAAAGATTAGGAAAAAAATCTATTTAGCTGTACACACACACACAAACACACACAGCAGAAGGACTTATACACATCTGGAGCAAAGAGCAATCAGGGTTTTGGTTATATAAACACATGTATAATGTTCTGTATTGAGAACATACTGTGGTATAAGAACTACTAAAACCAAAACTACAAGGAAAATGTTGATGAAATACACAAATCACCTTTACCTAGTAGGCAGTCCAGAAAGACAGAGTATTGCAAGCCTGCCTACTTAGGAGCCAATGCCTGATTTATCTACAGTATGTAAAATAAGCAACGTTACAGAGTGACTATCCATTCTTTTCTCCTGAAGAGTACCACTGTCTTCAATCAAAATAGGTGAAAAGCCCTAGATTTCCCATAAACATGAATATATCTTCATATGAAATCATACCTTCAAAAGTGACTTTGGAAGGTCATATAATCTGGTATTTACCATATGATGTGTTATAAACATATAAATTATGTGCTTTCAGCAGCCATCCTTGTCCTCAGGCGGATCCTCTGATTCTCATCACTGGGTGTGAAGAACACACTATCTATAACATAGCAACTGAGCAAACTTAGAAGTTTGCAATGGAGCAAATATGGTCAGGAAGCACTGATTTAACCATTTTGGGCAAGAATATTGCTAAACAATCTTAAAAGAATACAACTTAATCTGCATATAAAGATCTCCAAAGTAAGAGAACTCCTGACCAAACTTGGGAATCATCAAAGACTACTAATGCTATCTGAAAAGATAACTATCCTTTGTATAATAACCTTTCATAGATTTAAATTGTACTAGTTAGTAAACTCTACTGTTCTCAAAGCTAAACCTAACTCAAAGCTAACACCTACCCTTCAGCTTCTGCACAAATCTAATACTTTTCTTTAATATTTTTCAAATAAAGTGTGTTATTTCATGAAAAAAGTTTTCATAATTAAAGTTTGAGAGATGAAACAGTGTTAATATTGTACACAATCATAATCATTTTAGTCAACTAATATGCAGTTTTCATATGGTAAACAACTTCAGAAAACATTTCTCTAATTTTTTAAACATACATGCACAATCTTGTGCTAGACCTATTAAATTAAATACCTCCATAGGTAGTTTTGATGTGAAGCTAGGAATGAGAACCTTTGACAGATTAATTAAGAAAGAATGAAGAAAAATATTGTAAATATTACACATTTTAATTTGACATAATTTTAAAATATGAAACAGTTGTCATTTCATTTGCTAGTTAATAAGTGCCTTCTCTAGGCCTGAACCCTCTCTCATGATCCTTCTTAAAATTCCTCAATAAAGCATTCCATGACTATTAAAAGAAGGAGCCAAGTAGCTCAAACAAATATATGATGTCAAAGATGGTCTAATCTTCCTTTTGAGAAATTCCCACTTTCTATTCTTTAAAACACAGTATAAATCACAACTGAAGGCATTATTTTCTCCATCTTGTTTTACATTCTCTTAGTTAACATTTTAAAAACAAAGTAGAGAGAAAACAAAACAGTTAATAATGTTCATAATCCTTATCACCTTGATGATACACACACACAAGATGTTTTTTGACTATTAAACATAGGGTCATATGTGTCTTAGCAGCTTAATATTCTTTAGGTAATATATTATGAACACTATTCTAGGCCAAAGTATGAGGTTTTAACTCATTATTTTTAATAGCTTTACCACATAATATTCTGCAACACCATAATTTATTCAGTCATTCTCCTGTTAAAGAGGTCAGACTTTTTCCTAAGTTTTGCCACTGCAAATAATATTGTAATATACATCCTTTGTCTCTATATTCCTGTATATTGGTGCATTAAGTTTTACTGGATGAATTCTCAAACACTGCAATTTTGTAGCATTTCTTACTTATATCAACATTGTATAAGAATTATTATTTCCCATATCTGTGTCAGCACTTTAAATTTATAAATACACACGCACACACACACACACACACACACGTTGTATTCCCAAAGTATGTGTATTACTAACACACATAGAATCTTATCTATTTGTTAAAAAAAAGTAGAATGTTGTGGTACTGATTTATATTTCCCTGATGCCTAGTGAGGTTAAATATGTTTTCATATGTTCATTGGATATTTCTATTTCTTTTTCCATAAAGTGCCTTTTCATAATCGGCCTATTTTTCTCCCTTCCCCCCCATATAGGAGTTCCTGTAGAGTTATTAATTCATTGTTATATGTGTGCAATGTATCTTTTTCCAAAGATACTGCTATTTTTGCTTACTAATGGTGTATTCTGCCATACCAAAAATATAAAGTATTTATATCCCAAATCGTAACTTATTCCTTTGTTTTGGGTTTTCTTCTTGCTTAAGAAAGCTATCCTAAACTTTATTTCAAACACTATAATTTACAGTTTCAATCTTGAATTCACCGAAATTTATTTTTGCATATTGTACAGGGTAGAGGTCTAAATTTATTTTCTTTCAGGTGAGTAGTCAAGTATATCAGCACCATTTATTAAATAAAACATCCTTTCTAAAATAAATTAAAATGACACTTAAATATTACCCAGGACCAGACAGCGTTCTAAATGCTTTTCATGTATTCATTCAATTTAGGGATCATGACAACTCTGACAAGCTAGGCACTGTTGTTACCCACCTTTTACAATGAGAAACACAAATGGCAAAGTTAAGAATGTTTCCTCAAATCAGAAAATTAGGAATTGGCAAAGATTTGACTTGAAGCCATGAATTATGACTCCAGATTACCGTTCTCATACTGCCTAAATGATACTACCTTTCTTAATGTATAATAAAATACGGTAAATTTCCGTATATACTTAGATTCCTGAAATCTCTATTATGTTTCACTAACTATATCTATATATTCCTTTTATTTATGATAGCTTTATAGTAAATTTTAATAGAGTGAAGTATGTCATCCTACAAAATATTTTTCTTGAAAATTCTTTTATTAATAATAATAGCCTTATGGTATTTCTTAGGCACTTGTTTTTCATATGGATATTAAAATCACTTGCCTTTGTTTCTCCTACAAAACTAAAAAAACTTGGAAGAAAATGAAAATTACAATACATTTGCATTTTAAAGTATTGATATTTTTAATCATCTCTTCCAAAATTTTTTAAAGTCTATTCATTAAAGAAATGTTTTATGTACTTATCTGGAAATTGTACATTCTCTTAATAGGGATTCTATGCCTTTTTGGTTCAGTTTATTCTTGGGAAATTTTGAAGATTTAGATATGTATATGATATACACCAAGAAACTGCCCTCAAATATTAGCAATTTTTTGAAATACTAGCATTTTAGGGGCGCCTGGGTGGCTCAGTGGGTTAAAGCCTCTGCCTTCAGCTCAGGTCATGGTCCCAGGGTCCTGGGATCGAGCCCCACATTGGGCTCTCTGCTCCGCAGAGAGCCTGCTTCCTCCCCTCTTTCTCTGCCTGCCTCTCTGCTTACTTGTGACCTCTGTCTGTTAAATAAATAAAATCTTAAAAAAAAAAAAAAAGAAGTACTAGCATTTCATAAAGCTCTTCCTAGTAATAAAGTACTTAAACTCTTACTGTATATAACACAATTAGTAAGTTCACTTAAAAAGAACATTTGGATTTCACTATTTTTCTAGAACTTTCTCAAACACACTTCTAAAGAACACTACCTTGACATCTCAGAGACACACATGCTGAAGGAAATGAAAATTAATTTTGATATTTTGGTAGAGAATTATGACAATTCTTGAGACAAGAGATAAGAGCTTGACTGGCTTTCAAACTGTGTTCTGAGTAAAGCAGAAGTCTAATGAAGAAGGCTTTGTCTCTTTAACTTATTAACCTCTTTATTCAATACAGAAACACATAAACACAGAGAACTAACTGGTGTTGCCAGAAAGGAGGGGAGGAAGGATAAGTACAATAAGTGAAGAGGATTAAGAATTAGAGACCTCCAGTTATAAAATGAATAAGTCACAGAGATGAAAAGCACAGCATAGGGAATAGGGTCAATCATATTGTAATAACGTGGTGACAGACAGTAACTACACTTTTCATAGAATTGTTGAATTCACCATGTTGCACACCTAAAACTAAATTAACATTGTATGTCAACCAAACTTAAGTAATAAAAATTTTAAAAACACCCTTTATCCAGCTGGTTTATATTTTTGGAGAACTTATATTCAAAATTTCATTTGAAGAGATTTTCAAAAATTAAGTTTTAAACATACAGGTTGTAAGCCTGCTCTCCTCCTAATACTAGTCATTCAACAAATATTTATTAAGAACCCATTAAATTCCAGATTACTGCTTCTGATACATAAGAGAATAAAACAAAGATCCCTGTTCTCATGCAACTTACTTTCTAGGAAAGTGAGAGAGACGATACACAGCAAATATGACAATACACAAAGTACATGGTATTCTATGAGGTGATGGGAAAAAACCACAGGAGTACTGGGAGAAGAGGGAGGCCAGTTTGCAGTATTATATAGGGTGGTCAGATAGGCCTTATTAAGTTTATTTTGAACTAAGACTGGATGGCGATTAAGGTGTTAGTCAAGTAGATCTCTAAGATAAAAGAACTTCATGCAGAGAGAAAAGCAAGAGCTAACTGCTGAGGGGAGAGCATGCCTAATGCCTGCAATGAAAAGCAAGCCGGACAGTTTGGCCTGGGGCAGAGTGAGTGGGCAGGTGAGGTAGGAAATGAAGTGAAAGAGGTATTGTGGTGAGGGCCAGACCTTGCAATTTAATGGGTGTCATTAGGGCTTTTGGGTTTTACTGAGTGAAATGGGAAACTATTACAGGTATAGGCAAAGGAAAAACAAACAAAACAAAACCTGACACATTTTAGAAGGAATACAGACTTTATGGAGAGCAAAGGTACAAAGGTAGGAAACCATATATGGAGGCTGTTGCAATAATTCAGGCTTGATTTAGGATAACAGCAGAAATAATGAGAAGTGATTAGGATTCTACACCCTTTTTTAAAGGTAGAGTCACTATTATTTTTTATAGGAACTGAACTTGGGAGTACAAAAGAAAAAAGATGAGGGTGAATCCAAGATTTCTGTTCTGAGCAAGTGGATGTATGGCATTGTCTTCCAGTAAGATGGTAAATGCTGATATAGTCGGAACAGGTTTGGGTTAGTTTTTGGATTGCTGAATTTTAGAAGTCTATTAGATATGCAAGTGAAAACTGCTGTACAGGAAACTGAATACGATCTATAGTTTCATGTGAGACCTGGATTAGAGATAAGTATGAACCTAAGTTATGTGGAACCTGAATCGTACAATTTTAAGAGACATCTTTGGGAAATGCATTCAAAATTATGAACACAAAAATAGGTACAGTGTCTTGTCATAAGCTTGAGTAGATGAGAAATCTTAAGGGTTAAGTTTCATTGGTTCATAGTAAACCCATCTCACACTAAAGACATAAATTTTATAGATTGTCAGCATATGAAAGCCATGGTATTAGACAAGGAGAAAGAAAAGTATAAATCCAGATGTCATTTCAAATATTAAGATGTGGAGCACTCCCAATAGTAAGTGGGATGAGGGGAGGAACTAGCAAATGATGCTGAGACAAAGCACAGGATATAATGCAGGAGACAAATCAAGAGTGTGCAGGATCCTGGAAGCCAAGTAAAGAAGGCACACCAAGGAAATGGAAGTGATAAATTATGACAAATATTGTTGATAGGCCAAGTAACAATGTGGACTGAGAACAGACAGCTGGAATTAGCAGTGTGGTCATCATTGATGTCATTGGCAAACACAGTGTTGGTGGAACGGTGGAGGAAAAAAATCTTGTTGGAGTGGATTTAAGAAAGAGCGGGAAGAGAGATACTGGAAAAAAGTAGAGAAAATAATTTGTGAATTTTTCTACAAAGGAGTATAAGGATGGGGCATTAGTTAGTGGGGGAAGTGGGATTGAAAGAAGTTCTGTTTTGTCTTTTAAGATGGGAGAAAAAAACATATATGTACGCTGATGCAATGATTCCACAGAGACAAAAAACTTGAAAGATGAAGGAGAAAGAAGGAAGAACTGCTGAAGGGATGTCCTTGAGTAAAGAAAGAAAGATGAGATTTAACGTGCAACTGAAATTACTGGCTTTTGGTAGGAGATGGTAAGATAATAGCACAGAATGTGCTATACTGGCTCAGTGAAGTAGGAAGTAAGGTCATCAGTTGGGAATGGGGATGGAGTAAGAGATATTGTGGGGTTTGTTATGGCAATTCTTTAGATAGCCCCATGATCTCTGCCTCCTTGGTGCTACTTTTTGTGCAGTTCTCTCCATTTGAACGTGGGTGAAAATTGTGACTTGGTTCTAATCAACAGAATGTGTCAGAAAGATGGAAGGTCAGTACTGTGATTAAGTTATGTTGTATGGCAAAGGAGGTGAGAAGTTACTCCTGTAATTAGGTTCAATATATAAGATTCCATCTTGTGGCACACACCGAAGAAAGATTCTCCTGCTGGCTTTGCAAGATGCAACCAGCCATGGTCAAAGTGCCCACTGGAGAGAGTGTCATACTGCAGGGAACTTGGGCAGCTTCTAGAATCTGAGGTTGCCTCTTGCCAATAGACAGTAAGAAGTCAGCACCCTTAGCCATACAACTGCAGGGAACTGAATACTACCATCAACCTGGATCCACTTAAAAGGGGATTAGGTTAGGCTCCAGTCAAGCTTCTAGATGAGAATGCACTTCTTCCAGTACTTTTTGCAGTTTTGTGAGCTCACGAACAGAGAACTTGGTGAAGAAGTGCCTGCATTCTTGACCCATGGAAACTAGAAGATAATAAATGGGTGCTGTTTGAATCACTGCATAATTTGTTACACAGCAAAAGAAAACTAACACAGGGGTTAAAAGAAGAGAACTTACGAAATAGCCATCTAGAAAGTAAAAAAGTGAATGGGCTTATGACTGAAAGAATTAAAGGTCTATTTGAGCTCTACAGTCATGAATTTAAAAGACCAGCTGAGTTTTGCCTGTGTTCTTCTGTAACTACAGCAAGGGTGCTAAATACGAGTCACCTACTTTCATGTTTTATTATATCTTAGTAAATAATTTCACATTCATCAGTAAATAAGCAAATGTCTATAAATTACATATTTTTGCAATCATTATTTTTCCTTTTTATCTTCATGAAATTTGAGAAGACTTCTAGGAGAGCTAACAACCAGGAACCTAAAATTAAAGCTGGAATTTAATTTTTAGCACCACTGACTGATTAGCAAAACCATTTTGTTGAATTTGGAAGTGACTGAAAAATTTAGTATCAATAACTTAGAACTAATGATCAAACCCAACTCAATGTTTTTTATTTTGTTTTTAAGGTTTTTGAAAACATATTGCTTAAAAAATCTAATTATATTTATTATAGCTTTATATTTACTTCATACTTAAAATTTCATACGTAAGAAATTTCAAAGTTGTACCTTACAATATGTGACACATGCAAAAAAAAAAAAAAGTCCAAGTTGTAAAACTATTAGCCCTACTAACATTTCCTTCTTACTAGGGAAGTAATAGCAGTTTGCTTTATCATTAGACAACATACAACTTAGTACTCTCACTAGTGAAGAAAATAACTGTAGAGCAGTTTAAACTATCTAGAAAAAGAATACAGAGACTCTGCTTACAGAAATATTTTGGAGCTAAAAAAGCAGCAACACTAGTACTTTAGAATTCTTCTTTAGAGGGGAAACTCAGTTTTCAAAAGCTCTATGCTATGCCATTTACCGTCTTAAAGAATACTCTTTTTCATATCACTTGAAAGATACTTCAGAAAAAAATAAAATAAACATAACCTAACATTTATGGTTAACATTACATTCTAGATGCTCTACTGTTCAAGAACAATAAATTTATTTCCTTCTTCACCCCTATGAAGATGTTACAATTATTTGAATTTCAGAAAAGGAGAAACTGAAACCCAATTTACTCAGCAAGTAAGTGCCAGAACAAGGATTTGATCATAGGCAATTTGGCACCAGTCTTGACTTATAACCACCATTCTAGAGGACTTCTCTTTGCGACAGTCCTTCAGTTTTCAGGGGGAAATTATTATAGACCCACTACTGTATTTACAGTCTGCCACTCTGACCTGTGGAAATAGTCTAACCTGTAGAAACATGACGGTAGAAAAAGTAAAATTTAGTATGTACTGAAACACGTAATCATTTTTAAAATAATAGAAAAGCTTTTAACACTGAAACTGCAATAAAACTTTCTCTTTGGTATATTTTCTGTGCTTTTTACTTTTGGGTTTTCTGAATATTAATAGTCCCTTAGACCTTTTTATCACACTACTGTGATAATGTGACATCACTATAACACAGACTATTTATTCTGGAAATAGAACTCAATCATATCTTTTAGCTGTTATTGATGAAAATAACACAAACAGTTGTCTGGACATATTTTATATTGGTTTATAAAAGTTCACAAGGAAAAAGTTTATAGTTTTAACAGCAGAGGGTATCATATTAGCTGTAACACATAAAAATAATTTTCTTACAGGTTTAAAAGTTCATTTTAATTGTGGAAACTTTAAGATGATCATATTAGAACCCACTATTCTATCTTGATTGCTTTTACAGATCTAAGCTAGTATAGTGTGAATCTGAATCCACTGGGAAATACTGAGGGAATAAATGATGACAAAATACTAAAAAAATGATGGACAGTGACCATAATTCCTTTAATAAATTTAAGAATCTTGTTTGGTTCTTATATATCTTGCCTCAAGTTATCCAGGAGATATTATGCTTGTTTGTATAAAAACAGAAGAAACCAGAATATAAATAAAATATATTTAACAACTATAACTGCGTATAGTAGATGAAGTACAAAATCACAATGAATTATTATCTCAAATATTAGAAAAATAATTGGCAGAGGTGGACACAGTAACATACTGGAGGGTTAAAATATTAGTAGACTTTATAAACTAGCCTTTTTAAGAAATGATTTAACAGAAATTCACATGCACATGAAACTAAATAAAAGAAAATACAAATCTAATTTCAAAGACCAAATTACTGAGATAGTTTTTCTTTCCAGATCTAGGATTTTTTACATTGTTCATTCAGAAAAATCAGTAGTTTTGTTTTTATTGCTGCTGCACTCATTTGTCTTGTTTTGTTTGGAAAGTAAAGGATGATAAAGTGTAAGAGAAATAATTAAAAAATAAAGTTAGTTGTTATCCCAGTAGTTTTCTATATCATGTAATTAAGGTTCATTTAAGAGATAAGGTATATAGAGTGAAAATGTATAAACACTTTTTAATCTCATGCATTAATATTACAAGCTTTGTTCTCACTTCACATTGTATCATTTCCTTCAACAAGAATTGCTGGGATTCATCACTAGAGATAATGTAGTATTTTAACCAAGTTATTGGGACTAAAATGTGAGTGTTACAGTTTTGTCTAAAGGGAATGCTACTGCATAAAATGAAAATCAATCTCCTACTTTGCTTCTAGTTATCATTTTAACATTTTTCCTGAAGTTGTAAACTATTAAACTCAATAAATAAGCAAAATTATTCTGACAATCTTAGATTGGATTACATGCAAAAGGCAAATTTAACGTAGTTAGCAAATATAGTTCAAAGTTAATAATTTATTGGTCAACTATATGAAAAATATATAAAAAGATAAGCTTTTATTTAATAATTTAATAATCCCACAAGGCCTGTATTAAGTGAAAAAGTAGAAATATTAAAGAAAATATCATCTCTCACCTAAATGAATCTCAACTCAGACAAAATGAAAATGTGTTTAATCATTTTAATGAATATATTTTCAACATTTGTCAAGTACAGTATGGCTCTGAATTACATAAAATATTTTAGATGATTTACTCAAATGTGCCAAAAATAGCTACATATTTGAAAAATGACCTACAAATATTCAGTACCAAAATAATCATCAAATCAAACTAATATATTTCTGATTGCAAAGTCTGCCATTCCACCAAAGAAAATGGTCATACTAAATTAGAAGAATATACCATTTCCTAATTTGTAAAACAAATAAAATTATCACAAACACCAATTTTCAGTTACTAGATTGCTAGAAATGTTTTTCACCGAAAGTTGAAAATTGTTTACACAGTAAGGCATGTCTGAAATAAAAAACAAATGAAAATGCATTCACTTTTAAAGATATACCTTTGCTCAATAAGTCGTATTTATACATTTTTTTACATATATGATACTCTTAACTTATATACCAATAATTCTAGGAAGAATAAATAATGAAGATTATAAACAGTGACTCAATAAATAACCCACAGAGCTCCGTAAAGTCATAATCTTAAGGGAAAATCCCAAATTCGAGTAGTCTACCTTCTGAATATATTTTTGTTATCTAAAGTTAAAAAATGCATAGAAATTTTCAGGACTAATTGATATTTCTCTTTCAGGTTATTTGGAATCTGATTATGGTGCACATATGTGAATGAACGAATACATCCTTAACCCACCATTATCTTTTTCTCCAGTGTGCAGGCAATCACCCGTGAAAAGTATGGTGTAGATGACAGGATGATACTGTACCTGATTAGCTCTGGAGGTGGTCATGGGATCAGATGGAGAGGACTTGGTGGTAGTTGGGGAAGATGGCAATGTCTGGGAACAAAGCAGTTCAGGAGCAAATCAACCTTTAAAAGCCTTAAACTGATTATTTAAATAAAACAAAATAAAATAAAATGTAATATAACGAGAACAAAATCCTATGAACAAATTTTTCTCCTACTCATTCAAATTTAATGGAATTTAAGATCAATTAAGTAACTAATGCATGTAAATATGCATGCATAAGCATGTAAAAATAAATTCATGACTTGAAATCATGATGGTGACTGATAATTCACATGAGTATTAAAGGTATCCTGACCATATTCATGAATAGTAGTCTCTTTTCTTTCCCTCTTTTTTGTTTGGGGGAAAAGAGATGTCAAACAAAAATTCAAGAAATTCAATGAGTAAAACTGAAAGAGTCATTTTCCTATCAATGAATACAGTCGGGGATTGGAAGAAGTGGTGAAATGAAGTTTACTTTGGCATAAAAGCATCCACCTACTTAATATGTTGAATATCACCAACAAGTTGATTCCACATGAATTTAGGGATCCACACTTAAAAGCAACTAAATTTGCAGTTCTGAGTTCTTAAATCACATTATCTTCTAAAATATTAATTTTTAACAAATTTAGAGCCCGTCTGAAAATGTAAACATTAACCTCATATTAATAAACAAGTAACTAACAGAATTTTAACAAATTGCCATAATATTTTTATCATTTTTGTTGAAGACTAAAAATTTAATATAAATGTATTATAGCATTATCAGCCTGTGTTGAAAATAAGTACAAAAATATTAGGAATCATATTTATTGTCCACTTCATTCTGAAATGCTTCTACATAGTATATATAAAATATGTTGTACAAGACCATAATCTACTTGTTGAACAATCAGTTAATATATATTAAAAAACTTCTCAAGTCCAATAGAATAACCTTGAAGTATAAGAAGTTAAACTTTTTTTTAAAGTATATTTTCACTTAGCAAATAGCATTGCTTAAGTAGCACCCTCAAAAGATAATATTTCCTAACAGGTGAAATGGGGTAGTTTTATAGTATAGACACAATTCTGTGTGGACATTTTGTTTTATATTAATAGATATGCACCAAAATTACTCAGATATGAGCAAAAGCATAACTTTAAAGGTTCAGCAATGTCAGCAAAAGCAGATAAAATTACTTTATAAAATCACATTTCTTCATTTGAGATTTCAAAGGTTCTGATTTGAGTAGAACAAAGCCATTAAGTATAAAAGAAAGGATAGAAAATTCACAGGCTTCTACTTAACTTACTGTTCTCCTGTAACAAAGTAAGATTGGTTCTAACAATGAATCAGGTTATGGTCCACTCCTCAGGTTATTCCTGGTTCTTCTAAAGTTAAAACGTAAAATACTTTGAGGAAAACTAGACTTAATGTTGAGTTATACCAAGGTTTTTATTAAATTGTATTTAAAAAGGGGACAGGAGCTACATTCAGAAATAAAACCTCATAAAAGAAGAAACAAAATCTTCAAATACTTTGTTTTCTATTTTCACTCTTTGTAATAAATTCCCATGATTTCTCCAGAGAGAGTTTCATTTTCAGTTATTAAAAATTGCTCTAATATTTTCCTCTTTCATGCAATTTATGCTGGAATATATATATTGACTTCATGCTACTACATGATAAGCAGTAAAGATTTTATTTTCCCACCTCTGGTTACAACCGTTATTACAGAGAATTCCTGCGAGTAGTTAACATACATTTAAAAATCTGTTCTGTACTTATCTCAGATTATGAGGTTGCTGATGAAACAGATGTGAAATAAACCTAGAGGTCATTTCTCCCCAAACAGGTTAGAATTTAAGTTCATTAACCTACAGAAGCACTAAGTATGTATTGGGTTCTTGGATTTCCATCAGGGTAAAATCCACCTGAAGAATGATAGGTTCACCAGGACATCCACATTGCCCTGGATATGAATTTTCAATAAGGTATTAAAACACTGCAAAGAATGATGTGGAAAAAGTTCAATATGAAGTGGTTCAGAATTTGTAGTCACCTAGATCAAGATTATGTTCTGTCGATTTATTCAATCCCTTTCTTTTTGCTTGGCATATATATGAAATACTGGACATGTATCATTAGTAACTGATACAACTGATAGTCATCAACATCCCCTTAATAATTCTGATGCTATTTATTCCTCACAGAAACAAAAAACAGTAAGTTTAAACTTCAGGTAAAATAGTAAGTGATTAAATCATTAAAAATTTGCTTATTAAAACATCATAATCTAATAAGAAATTAAAGTTTAATATTTCAAATAAATTGGTGAAAATTATATAAATTTGAGCTTCAAGGGATAAGATTATCAAAATATCACAATAAATTGTCTCTAAATATATTTTCTTCATTTAAATTCCTAAAATAATGAACATATAATGAAATAAACACATGATGAGTTTTGAAGCTATTATTCATATAGATACTTTAAACACAAAATATCTTCTTCTCCCTTTACTAATGTAACTTACAACAATAAAAGGATTCCAGAAAGTTTTCATTTTGGTTGATTTTTTAAAAAGTATTAGCTACAAAAATTGGTCTAAAAACAGATAAATGTAAATATATTAGAATAGTACCTTTAATTTAAAATGTTTATTAATTAGATTAATGAAACAGCCTTGATAGTTTTCTTAACAACAGAAATAGAACCAAAGAATCCATAAGAAATAGTTCAAGGTACAATATAAGTACAATATAGATTTGTTCCCCTGTATCTTATAAACAAAGCATTTACTTCTACTTACTACACAGATTAAAAATTTGTGGTTTCAGATTAAAAATCATTTAGTAAAATTTCTGTTACACATCATGAAGATGTAACTGAATATCCATATAAGCAATAGTATATTAAAATATTTATTATAAAAAATGAATGAAGTACATCCTCCTTTAAAATGCTTTCTTTACATTTATGAAATAGTGATTGTGAAGGACAGTCATTTTTTAGTATAATTTTATCTTTCAAATGGAAAAGTGTAATATGTTTTTATTTACACGTATTTACTGTTTAAGAATTCTGCTTTAAAGATTGAAGGCTGAATTACTATTGCAGAAAATTTTAAAGTAGTTTACAACTTCAAAATAGTGGATCCTTTGAAATAGTTTAAAAATATTAATGATTTGACAATAGACATTTAGTTAAAAGTGGATATAACTAGGCTTCTGGGAATAAGAACTAGAAAGTAATTACAAATTGTAAAATGCACTCTTGTTAACAAGTGACAGTTTTGCTGGACCAGAAAATATTGCTATAAATAAACTCTATAATATATGCAGCTTACCTCCAAGCAAATCTACAGTAACAAACTGTCAAGAACCTCTGATATTTATAGGTATAGTGAGACCAGCAATAAACAACTCTCAATTGTAATTCCAAAATCTATTACTAGCTGAGTAATATTAGTGAAGTAAACACCTTCCCAAATCTGTGTTTTGAGTTCTGTTAAATAAATCAGTATAGTGCTTTATTTTAAAAAAAGGATAAAATATGTTAATATGTAACTGTCATCTTAGGTTTTTCATTGTGACAAGTATCCTCGTCTTCTTCCAATGTCTGAACTATCTGAAACCCCTCCTCACTAATAGAAACTCATGTTGTCCAATCTACCCAGGTTTTTCAGAATTCATTTGTATTCTATAGCTTATTTTCCTCATAATTGCTATTTTGTACCTTTATTCTTTTCATCAACTGTCTATTCCCATGTATTTTATTTACCTTTCAACTGATAATCTTTATTATCTGAAAGAAATCATGATTTTTCAGAACGAACTTCCTTACTCACTGCAATTGACATTTGAACTTTTTCCATTTTCCAAAACACTTTTTTCCCTCCATCTTCCTTTTCTTTTCATTAAGACAAAATTGTATACTTAGACCTCCCACCCTCCATAGAGTAGGACCTTAACACCTTAAATATTAACTTTCTACTACTCCTGAGACATCTTCTTCCCTCATAGTAATCTCATTTCTAATTTCCCTACCTTTTCAAGCTCCTTTTTATTCTTTAACACAAGCCATTCCCTCTTGAGTAGCAGGGGTTATGGGAGCCTCCCTTATCTAACTTGTATTTTACTCCTTTGTATATCCAAAATCCCAAATCAGCATTTTTACCCTTCATACCATTTTCTTTCTTTACCTAACGGAACTGGTCACTTTTAGGAAATAATATTAGTACGAAATAATGATTTTGCTCTCACCATATGATTAACAGTGGCCTTTAATTCTCCAATAATTTCCTACTTAAAAAAATTATTCTTTTCGGGGCACCTGGGTGGCTCAGTGGGTTAAGCCACTGCCTTCGGCTCAGGTCATGATCTCGGGGTCCTGGGATCGAGTCCCGAATCGGGCTCTCTGCTCAGCCTGCTTCCCTCTCTCTCTCTCTGCCTGCCTCTCTGCCTACTTGTGATCTCTCTCTGTCAAATAAATAAATAAAATCTTTAAAAAAAATTATTCTTTTCTTTTTTTCTAGGTATTTGAAACTTTTTAGCATCTTTCCTTAAACTTTCTCTCCTTATTTTATCACAGAGAGTATTACTGATTTCCCTTTTATCTTTATGATTAATAAAGAGCACTTACTAAGAACCAGGTATAGTTCTACTCAGTTAACACAATATCCCTATGAAATAGATTATTATTACTAGTCCCATGTTATAGGTAAAGAAGTTGAGGTACAGAGAAGCAAAACAACTCACTCAAAGTTACATGGCTGGTAAATTAAAAAGCCAGGAATTGAACTTGAGCAGTCCTGCTCCAGATCCCACGCACTGAATTACTATACTATAATGTTTCTGACTTACTTTTTCTGGTAACTCCTTCTTTATCTCATTCTTTGCTTCTTTTTACCCCCTCTCCTACTATGAAGATGGTAAGTGAATTACCTCCTCAAATGTAATTAAGGATCTACATTTTCAGTTTTATATTCGTACCTGTACTTCTATAAAAGACTACTTCAAGAGAAAAGCATGCTACTTCCAACTTACTCAATCTGTCGGCAACACATAAAAATACTATCTCAAACAAACGCCTAACTGAAATTCACTTACTGCTTTCTAGGCTTCACCATTCTGCTTGGATCAAATCCTATATACATATATATAATCATTTATCATTCTTTTCTCACCATTTTGGAACTACAACAAATCAGTCTCAAGGCCTTACAGATTTTACTTCGAAATATCTTTCAGCTTCAGGTAGTCTTCTCAACTTCAGTACCAGAAGAGATTAGGTGTTTGTCATCTGCTTAAAATATTGCCTAGTCTCTTAACTTTACCCTGACCCAAGACATTCTATTTTAAATGAGGTTCCCTTCTCGGAAAAGCTTATTCCAGATATTGAAAAGTCCCCAGAGAGAAATCTTTTGGATTTGATTTTATCAGCATTGCTCAGAATTGGAGGCCTTAGAGCTCAGTCTTAAGATCAATTACCAGTTAAATTTCCTTGGGTAAGCTACTCAATTCCTTTGAACATCAGCTTCCATAAGTATAACATGGATTCTTTACTCTTTCCCTGCTTCATAGGTTTTTATGAAGATGGAAAAAAATGTGATAATACATGTCAAGTGCATAGCACAATGGCTGGCACAGAAAAAGAATAACATCATAGATAGCACTATTCCATTACTCATCCTTCATTCTTGACTACCAAACCTTTATTTATTTATTTAGCCTGACAAGGCTTAACATTCCTTAGACTTGTGAGTGTTACATGAAAGAAGTTTAGAAAATATTATCTTACAAACCTTCAAACCTAAAGATCTGCATAGTAGATCACTCACTTAATTGTCATAGTTCTCTTCTCCAGCAACAGTTGAACTCACAGGAACCCTAAGGGTCAGTCTGGATTTTTAGCACAGAAGGGAACAAAATGCAGAGGTGCCTCCTTTGGTTCTAACTTTCCAGAGAAATTAAAAGAGCTCTTTTGGGAAATATTAGGAAGTATCCATAGTCTGTAGAATGCCCCTTGGCCAGACACCAAGGCTCTCTACTATCTGGTCCCACCTACCTTTCTAACATTAGTTTCCTCTAAATTCCAACCCACATGTTTCATTTCTGTCATGACAGTCTCCTTACTATTCAACCATTGTATCTTTCTCCTCAAATCCATATTGTTTCACATGCCTATAATAAGCTTTTTGCTTTCTTCTCCTCTACTTAGGAAATTCCTATATCATCTTCAAGGCCCAGTTCAAATCTTCACCTATTTTATAAGACCAAATGTCACTCCAGCCTACATTGCTTTCACATGCTTCTAAACTTTTATAGTACACTGTTCATATTGTAGTTTTGGTATATAATACAGTTTGACATTTTTATAAATTATTTTAATCATTTATGATCTCTCCCAAAGTAGTTTTAGAGAGCAAGGGCTACAATTTAATATATCTTACAATTCAGCAAGAAGGAATTTAATAAATTCATGACAGAATGGATGAATAATGAACACATTATGTGCTATTTTTGCCAATTTTTTATGACAGAAGCAAAATTCTTTGACTAAGTTAACATTTCTGATATTTTCATTTGACTTTTTTAAATATAAGAGAATGCTCTAAATGCCTATAACTGCTTTGCTCTTTTCTTAAAAATACATTGTGTCTTTTCTTAAAAATACATTTGAGCCAAAAGGGGAAAAACACTGCTGAAAATCTGTAACAGACAAAAGAAGTTAACAGATGCTAACTATATCACTGATTTATGGTTTCTACCTTGTTTTAGAGTTTATTGTATTGACTCATTATGTACAGACAACCATATTTAGAGGAGGGTTTGAGGGACTTAAAAGAAGAATAGTTTCAGTAATCCCAGGCAGGGACAAAAGTATCATGGTCAAAATATAAAAAGGTGGAAATGGATGTGTGTACTAAAAAATCTGGGCTGAAGACATGCTCCAGGAATGAGTTCAGAACTCTTACAAACAGGGTTTAAATCATTTGAAGATCACTGAATGTCTCTGCTATTTGTATGTCCTGAAAATAAGAAATCGTATGTCCTATGTTGTAATTAATATGTTTAACTTTGGTTTACTGGCTTTTGTTGCATATCAATTTCTAAGCATACTGACTTGTAAAATAAGCACAATGGTATTAGGTATTTCCTCCTCCTCCTCATCATCATAACAAAAGCAACCTTAATAATCCTAATTAGAGTTATAGAACAGAGACCACAATATTTTGATTATTCAATACCTGTTAATTATTATTACTATTATCATTTGAATATATAAAGTATTAGAATCCCTCTATTAGCAAATAAATGTTTTTGAAATAAAAAAATAACAAAACAAATTTGAGAGGGAACAACATCTAACATCTAAGGTTGGTTATAAGGGTGTCATGCTACATTTTATCATTCCATTATATGAAAGACCTGCAAGACCAGTTTGCATTATTTTCTTAAGAAACTATATTTGAGGGCGCCTGGGTGGCTCAGTGGTTAAGCCGCTGCCTTCGGCTCAGGTCATGATCTCAGGGTCCTGGGATCGAGTCCCGCATCGGGCTCTCTGCTCAGCAGGGAGCCTGCTTCCCTCTCTCTCTCTGCCTGCCTCTCTGCCTACTTGTGACTTCTCTCTGTCAAATAAATAAATAAAATCTTTAAAAAAAAATAAAAAAAAAAAGAAACTATATTTGAGCACTCATTCAGTCAATAAGGGTAGGTTTCATTTGGGCAGAACGTTCTGGTTCATGCAATTTATTCAGTTACCAATGGTAACTAGATTACATAATTCAGAATATAATATTCTGTTAAAAGTCCATAATATATGATTTGAAATTATAACTTTTAAAGCAACTTTTATTTGTCTAGAACTAACTTTTAGTTCCTATTTTAAGTCCAAGTTACACATAACTTGTATGTTTTTAAGAAGCAAGACCTTAAAATTATCAATCTTAAAACACAACAGACATATATAGTAATAAACATTAAGAAAATCTGTAATTTCATATTCAACATGAATTCATTTCTATGCAGAAGTTATATTTTCTAGCACTCTCATTTTTTGAAATTCTAATTTTATTCTTTGTACAATTTAACTAAAATAAAATTCTAAGAAGATGCTTTAAAGAAATTGTTTTTAAAATTAACTTCAGTACTAAATAAAGCCCAAAGTAGAGATAAAGGAAAGTTAAAGGAAAGACCATCATTTAAAAGAAATCTTACTATGATTCTATGCAGTATAGCTTACACCATATATAAATATCATATGAAATGTTTTTATATATTCTAGAGAATTTAAGTTTGGACGTATTATTTGATAATGGACAACCAGCGTTTTCAGAAATAAATTTGTGGTCATTTAAATTTATATGCTTGACTTACTATTTGGAGAATAACCCAACAAAAAAATCTTATATTGTTAAAATAGAAAACTTAGAACATATAAAACTGTTGATCTATAATATCTTGGAAATATTTTTGATCTTTTTTCCAGATTTTTTGAGTAAATTTTTCAATTTTTACATTTATTAATAAAGGGTTTAAGGGTTAAATATATTGTCCTACTAGATTTAGTGTACTTGTTTGATGATTTTAAATGATACTCTAATTGCATACATTATTATTACATGAAAATATTAAAACCAACAATAATTTTAATTCCATCAATATCTACAAGGCTTACAAATGAATGAAAATACACAAAAGTCAATCAATCACTATTATTTTTTAACACTTATTTTAAATTTAAATAACATTATCTGAATAAGGCAAGTAAAAATAAACCAAACATTTTTCAAATTCTGGTTTTCATCAATCTATATTGGTACTAGATATAAAGTAGCCCTCAAATTTCATATTGCATAGAGAAAATCAGAATTATAACAATTATTCATATTCCATTATATGATGGTGCTACCTATTATAATAAAAATAATAAATAATAATTCATATCATTGTCCTAAATATACCACCAGTGATATCATACTACTCAAACTACACTGTATATTTTACTTTTAAAAAAAATCAAGATGTTCGCTCTTATCTCTAAATGCTTGAAGTTTTCTCACAGAAGTTAGAAAAGAAAAGAGAGAAGTAATAGGTTGGAGTAAGGTAGAAAGTCAATAAATCCTACACTTTAGTGCCAATTCTGTAAAATCTCAGCCCCAGGTGATTTTAACACAAAGGTCTTTAACTAAACTCATAGTTTTAGAATCTGACCACCTCCAGAGAGTTCTGGGGTCAGTTTTAAAAATATTCCTTGTATTCAGTTAGCATAGCTAAACTAAACATTTCAAAACTATAAATGGCTGTGAAGAATTAAAAAAATCTACTGATGTTTAGACCTCTAAATTATTTACATTCTGTCATGCAAAAATTAAAAGATATGTCCTTGAAAAATTGTGAAGGGTACACAAATTGAACCATCTTGACAGTGACAAGGAGTATAAAATGAACAATCTTATATGGGATAACAGCTGTCTGATAAAACATGGGAAATTTTTTAATGGTAATTAATAGAAATTTCAATGGTAATTAAAAGAAAATTGACTGTTAACCTATAATTTGGAAATATATTACCTAATTATTAATTCTTATGTTTGTATATGATTAATTAGGCTTATTTTTATCTATATATTGGTAAAATTATAATATATTGTTTAGTTTAAAATTTTTTCTCAATTCAGAAACATGAAATTAATAAGATTTTGAGCTACATTTCAAATTTATTACAATGAACATAAAATTCTGTAAATTAAGTATTCTGTGAATTAATGAAGAATAATACATTTCTTTTGAAGGCATAAAAAGGCAAATGCAGAAACAATAATCACATTCATGAGGTATCAAAAAATTTGAGAATCTAAAGAGTTTATGGGGAAGAATTCACCTAATTTAACATTAAAGAATGTTGTTTTTCTCATGTCAGTCATTAATCAATCTTAAAAACTCACATTTTCTTTTATCAAGTAAAATTTTTGTTACAGAAAATCTCACACATTAAAAATGAACACTGGCCCTTCACGACATATATATATGTAAGTACTATATGTTATACAGAACATAATAGCTGTTTTGTAACAAAGGACTATTTGCTAGGTACAAAAATTTACTTATACATATTTTATATAAAAAATGTTGAATATAACAAATTAACAAAACAGGAGTTTATATGGCTAATAACTATACTAAAGACTACAAATATTATTAAAATATGGTACTTGAAATTTGAGGATATAGTTTCATTTCAACTTGTATACTTTATTTAAAAATTGAATGTAATATAAATAGATTAAATTCCTATAAATTAATCAAATTTGTGCCTATAAATTCTTTAAAAGGCAATGACAAAAGAAATGAGCCACATAATTGCTCCTTAGTGTAACACTAAAAAAAAGAGATATTCAATTAATCAATAAATCAACTGATAAATCTAAGGAAGAGACTCTGATTGTCTTTAAGTAAATAAAATGACAACTTTGTTATATATTAAGTATGCTTAGGAAAAGAAAAACTTTATATGCTAAGATGTTAAAGCTTCTTTTATAAGGAATTCAAGCTATGCTGTGGATATTTCTCTTTGATTTCCCAACTAAACACTCACTTGTTTGATGCGATCTGGATTAACGGTGGTTTGGGGTTGTAGAATACTGACTGGTTCTGTCTTGGCCACATTTTGGGGCATTTCTCGAATTTTTTCTGCAATGAATCCATGAACTGCATTCAGTGCTTCAACTGTTCCCTGGATCAAGCATACTCTTTCAGTAGTACCTGTGGATAAAAGATTAATTTTCAGAAAACTTTCCTTCTTTTTTTTTTTTTTCCAAAAATCTATGAAAAAGGATGATAAAGTTAGGCTAATAAAATAATGTAAAATGTAGAACTCTTAATAAACTAAAATGTTCACTTGAGCCAAACAAAATGAATACATACATTAATGTTACTTTCTACCATTTTTTTTTTTAAACTCAGTCTTTTCTAAGTGTCAAAAATGGCCTTGGGTTTCCAGTACAGCCAGAGACCTTAAGACATTCTGAGCATATCGTTCATTCATTGACAAAGAAAGTATTTGCTAAGCACTTACAAAAAGACTTAGGATTAAAAACTGATAAAACATAGATGGAGATCAATGGACCCAGCTTTCAGAGAGGGGGTCTTAAGGTTGAAAAACTAAACTAACATCAGGCCAGAAATTATTTAATCGCATGATATTAGAAATAATGACTGTACCTACCTACATGGATGGCACATATGGATGATCTTGAGTGAAAAGAGCATTTAAATTGGTGGGTAGAGGAAGTCTTGGAAAGTTTACATAGCAGGTAAATTTCTTCATTTTTACCATCCTCTAGTCATGTACCATGCTCTTAATCATAGCAACAACCCTACCTGATATTGTATATTTGTTTATTTTTAACTTTTTTACTAGAATGCAAACTCTCAGAGGATAGTAGATTAACTTGTTTTGTTTTCTGCCATAGTTTCCCAAAGTCTTTAACAGTCCCTGGTACATAACAGGTGCACAATAAATATTTATTAGATAAATGAGTCAACACTACCTTTATTTTGTTTTTAATTGTAAGACAGAATATCAGAGTTAAGAACAAAATTTTAAAATAGTTTATGGGGCGCCTGGGTGGCTCAGTGGGTTAAGCATCTGATTTGATCTTGGCTCAGGTCATCAGGGTAATGAGATCAAATCCCATGTCAGGCTCTATTATCAGCCTGGAGCCAGCTTATCCCTCTCCCAACAAATAAATAAATAAAATAAACAAATAAATAAATAAAATCTTAAAAAATAGCCTATGAAATTTGAAATTTATGGATAATTGATAAAGATTAATTAACAGTGTTCATTTCACATCTAGTAAATAACATGTAGAAATAGGCGAGACAAGACTAAAATGAAATTGGTTGAATCTAATACAATGGTCCTATAACTCATTTTATATGTATACATTTTATACGTTTAAGGCAAAAAAAGATGAGTTTTCAGACTATCCTGAGCCTCATTACAGCAGGTTGGTATTAAACTCAACACCTCAATACAACATATAAACTCACTTCTTAGAAGTATTTCTTTACCAAACAGTTATCAAAAAAATCAAAAGATTGATTATTTCTAAATTTATAAAATATTGCTTCTCAATTAATATGAAAAATCCTAAGTACTTAACACATTTCTTTTTGGTAATACAGTTTAAAAATTCTAAGCCACTCTATAAAACATTTTCCAAATACATTTGGAAGGACAAATTTGCAAAGCTACCAACATTAAAATAACCATAAGGGGTTTATATTGCCTTAAGGATTAACTACCTCAATGAACCATTTTTTCTAGTAGTTTAGAATTTTTAGAAGAACAATAAAAGATTCTCATACTTACTTCTACAAAAAAGACAAAATTTTAAAGAGTAATAAATATTATATGGATACATCTAAATTCAACCTTCATGTTTTAAACAAAGATTCAAGTCAATGAAAAACTTAGTTTCTTAAGTTGTACAATATATTTCAGTAGAGAGCAAGTATGTCATTTGTAAAGATGAAGAGAATCTGAAAAATATCAGGTGAGTTTGAGGGCTTAATATTTCCTGTTTCTCCCAATCAGCTTTTCTTCATCCTTATCTATTTAGCTCTATCTCTGTGGTTCTTGGGTAAAATGATCTAGTTTATAGGGATAATCTAGGGAAGTCTTTACAAGGTTGTATTAACTGTCCAATAAATGATTAGAAAGTATAATAATAATTGGTCAATGTAGCTCATGCAATATGTTCTACCTAAGTTAGAGGAGACAAAATAAAACATCATATTACATTCCTGTCTCCAAAACAAATACAGAGTGCTCTTTTGGGGATGCCAAAACAGGAAAGGAAATCAGCTTCAGGGATTCTGAAAAAGCAATAACATGGCACTGTGTAACTGAAGAGATTATATAATTCAAGTTGCTTTTAAAATTCTAATTTATAGTAGAGTACATATCATGGCAGACAATACAGTAACCCCAAAAGAGTGACAATACTCTTCAGAGTGTAGAGACCAACAGGTAGTAAATGGAAATCACTGAGCCATAAAGAAATATGATTGTCTAGGGGCGCCTGGGTGGCTCAGTGGTTTAAGCCGCTGCCTTCGGCTCAGGTCATGATCTCAGGATCCTGGGATCAGGTCCCGCATCGGGCTCTCTGCTCGGCAGGGAGCCTGCTTCCCTCTCTCTCTCTCTGCCTGCCTCTCCATCTACTTGTGATTTCTCTCTGTCAAATAAGTAAATAATAAAATCTTTAAAAAAAAAAAAGAAAGAAATATGATTGTCTAAAACTGAATTTCATATAGCATATGAGAGACAATTTGGAGATAGTTCATAGGTTCAAATTTGTAGTAGGTATTCTTCGAGAATAAATTATATTACTATCATTAGAACTACTACTATTTTAAAAAATGGGGAAAAGGAGATTGTACATCCACCAACGGGAATTGTTGTAAGCTTCAGAAGAGATGCTGTCAAATTCTTCTATTGAACTCTAATGGCCTTTTCACTCTGATGACACAAAACTATAATTTTTAGTAGAAAGTCACCAAGAGAGAAAACTGTCAAGTATATGACCAAACTGTGTAATGAAAATGCATCTATAAATCATAAAAGTTGCTGTTTTTGTCATTTTAAAGACTTTTAGGCTCCATTAGTGGCTAAACTAAACTGCCAGTTATTTATCATTTTATTTGTTTAGCAGTAGCATTTATTTCTCTTCGCAACAGACTAGCAACAAAAGCTGAAAAACAATTACATAAAAGTATATGTCCCCATTTTTTATGATGCAAGGATATAGATGTATAAGACACATTAATTTAAAAATCACTTTTGAGGAAGAAATTAGAAAAACTCTAACAAATAGGGTCAATGTCAAATATAGGCAGTGAAATTTAAAATGGTTTCAGTTTTAATTTCACATACAATATTATAAACTGAAAATGCATGCTTCTAAAATTAGGTACAATTATCAAAACGATTCTATAGAAAAATTCTGATAGAAATTTAATAAAATATACTTACTTTGTGCTACTGTAACCTTGCAAGTTACTTAGACTGTTCCTGCTCCTACCTGAGGTATTTCCTAATCACTTATGCAGTGGACTCTATTCTTTCTTACCTACCAACTTTGCCATTTTTTCATGTATTGATGTTCTTCCTAACATTGTGATTTTTCCTTCTCTATTAGATCATTTCCATCAGCAAAAATGCAATTTATTCAATTTTTAAAGACCCCTCCTTTATGACAGAATTAAGAAATTACCCTCTAGTAAAGTAAGTGAACTAACTGAATTAGGCCAAGATCATCAAATCATAAGATGAAAAGTTAATGGGTAATTATGAATGGAAACATAAGGCATTCACCAATTGACTTCATTGATCAACATTACCTTAAGAAAGAATGAGAGTGAACAATGTGTCTCTTGATGTGATGAAATATGACACACAGGGCACCGATTATGAAGTATGTCTCCCAAAGTAGATGAAAAAGTCTAATCAAACATTTACACTACATTACAGTTTACAATAATATTGCAAACAGAAAAATAAATAAAATGACACAATGAAGAAGCCAAGATACAAATCAAGAATGTAAGACAGTCTACCGATCAATTGATCTTGCTTCATCAATAAAAGAGGGATCGTACTCTAGACTAGAAGAAAATTTAGAGATATAATGATCAAATGTAAATTAGAATTTGACTGGACTTAGAATAAAAAACTTTTATTTTAAACAATTGTGGCAATATGATAAGAACTAGGTATTAGATAGCATCAAGGAATTGCTGTTACTTTTAGGAGTGATTATGGCATCAGGTTGTGTAAAAACCTGCTATTTTTTTTTCTTTCTTTTTTTTTTAGATGCATACTGGAGTACATACAGCTAAAATGACTGGAATTCACTTCAAAATATTTCTGCAGCAACAACAAAAATGAGTAAATAAAATAAGTCAACAAATGGGGCGCCTGGGTGGCTCAGTGGGTTAAGCCGCTGCCTTCGGCTCAGGTCATGATCTCAGGGTCCTGGGATCGAGTCCCGCATCGGGCTCTCTGCTCGGCAGGGAGCCTGCTTCCCTCTCTCTCTCTGCCTGCCTCTCCATCTACTTGTGATTTCTCTCTGTCAAATAAATTAAAAAAAAAATAAGTCAACAAAAATCGTGATATTGCTGGTATATGTGAAGGGCATAAGGGGGTTCACTGTATACTCTTTTATTGTAGATTTGGAATTTTCAAAATATAAGAAAAACATTTCAAAGGCTTTTTTGGCCTCATACTCATCTCTCCAGTTACAGCTTAATTTCATTATCCCTCAAAATTCCTTGAATGATATCTTTCCATCTATCTATCTATCATCTATCTATAGATATAGATATATTAAAAAGTACTCTCTTTTTGCTTCTTCACCATTTCCATTTTTCTTGAATGTACTCTAACATGGTTTTTGTCCCTCACCCCATACAAATCATTCGTCATAGCTATACCTGGGTAAATCCAGTCTTCATGTCTTTATGTAATTCAACCCATCAGCAGCATTTGACAGAGTTGACCATTTGGTTCTAGAAACATTCTGCTTAGCTTTCAGGATATCACACACTCCTTGTCCTCATTTTATTCAATTCATTCATTTGACAAAAATCTATTAAGTACCTACTAAATTTTAGGTACTACACTAGAAGTCGAGTGACCAGACAAATCCTTCTGTAGTTCATATTCTAGTTCATATAGACACTATACATAAAACAAATACAAATAAATAAAACATATAAAATATATAGAGAGAATATGAAATGAATTCATGCTATGGAGAAAATTGGGGAACAATAACAGTATGAGCAAAGATAAAAATTAAAGTAAAATATAAAAGGACCTTGTCTGTAATGCTCACTACTACATCCTCAAGTATCTAGAATAGTGCCTGGTATACTGTGGATGCTTACACTGTTGGTGGGAATGCAAGTTGGTACAGTCACTTTGGAAAACAATGTGGAGATTTCCTTAAGAAATTAAACATAGAGCTTTCCTATGACCCTACAATTGCACTAGTGGGTATTTACCACAAAGATATAGATGTAGTGAAAAGAAGAACCATCTGTACCCCAATGGTCATAGCAGCAATGGCCACAGTCACCAAACTGTGGAAAGAACCAAGACAACTGTCAGTGGACAAATGGATAAGGAAGATATGGTCCATATATACAATGGAGTATTATGTCTCCATCAGAAAGGATGAATGTCGAACTTTTGTATCAACATGGATGGGACTGGAGGAGATTATGCTGAGTGAAATAGGTCAAGCAGAGAGAGTCAATTATCACATAGTTTCACTTACTTGTGGAGCATAAGGGATAACATGGAAGACATTGGGAGATGGAGAAGAGAAGTGAGCTGGGGGGAGTTGGAGGGGGAGACAAATCACGAGAGACTGTGGACTCTGAGAAACAAACTGAGGGTTTTGGAGGGGAGGAGGGTAGATGGTGGTGTGACCCTGGTGGTGAGTATTATGGAGGGCATGTATTGCGTGGAGCACCGGGTGTGGTGCATAAACAATGAATTTTGGAACACTGAGAAAAAAATTAAAAAGAAAAAAGAATTATTTTTTGAGTAAATGAAAAAGTGACTCTAAATGTTCTTATCTGTATATTGAAAACATATGTGATTGGTTTTAAGAACTATTTATTCATAAAATGTCTAACAAACCAGTTACCTTCTTTGGGTTTCTAAGATCAGTTAATGTGTATAAAACAGATATATCTGGGGAAATGATTTCAAAAAGTATAGTAAGTTATAAATTTTCATGTCCATTAGAATGAATCTAGTCTAGAATAATGGGCATATACTAATGATTTGACCCACATATTTCTGATTGCCAACTGTAATGAAAATTAGTGAACATTTTGTTTGTTAAGAAAATGAATTGGTTTGGGTGCCTGGGTGGCTCAGTGGGTTAAGCCGCTGCCTTCGGCTCAGGTCATGATCTCAGGGTCCTGGGATCGAGTCCTGCACCGGGCTCTCTGCTCAGCAGGGAGCCTGCTTCCCTCCCTCTCTCTCTCTGCCTGCCTCTCCATCTACTTGTGATTTCTCTCTGTCAAATAAATAAATAAAATCTTTTAAAAAAAGAAAGAAAATGAATTGGTTTATACTATTACTGAGATATATCCTAGTATTTTATGACAAGAATGCAAATATATAATTCTTTAGGAAATACCAGTATCACTCTAAAGTAAGCGATCTGGTTGGATGAATGACAGTGAAACATCTCAAAATGAAAAACCAATATAAAAATCTAGTAGAATATTAATAATTCTAGGATAACCTACTGACAATGATTTTGGCCTTGAAAAGGACTGAGAAAGTGGAAGTGCCAATTAACTTTGCAATAGGCAAAAACATATTTAGAATAAAGCATGACATGTTTTGATAATTTTTACAGTAAGATAAGGGCTTCTTACAGGACTGAGAAATTACTTATTCTGAGCAGCATATATTCTGAATAAAGTTTCAATTTTTCAATATAACATTTAGTTTTTACCATTTTAAGAAATATCTCCTGATTTATTATATAATTCAAATATATTTAACACTTCCATAATAACTTGGACTCAACTATATAGTTCTGGGCAGTAATAAAATGGTAATCCCATGATTTATGTAAGTCAATTTATTCTTTTTTTTTTTTAAGATTTTATTTATTTATTTGACATACAGACATCGCAAGTAGGCAGAGAGGCAGGCAGAGAGAGAAGAGAAAGCAGGCTCCCCGTGGAGCAGAGAGCCTGATGTGGGACTCGATCCCAGGACCCTGGGATCATAACCTGAGCTGAAGGCAGAGGCTTTAACCCACTGAGCCACCCAGGCGCCCAAGTGAATTTATTCTTAAACAATAAAAAAATTTTTTAAAAAGCATAAATAGAATCATAAATACAGAAAACAAACTGATGTTTGCCTGAGGGGAAATGGATGGGGGATGGGTGAAATGGGGGGATTAGATGTTATAAAATAAATAAATCACAGAGATGAAATGTACAGCATAGGGAACATGGTCAATACTACCATAATAACACTGTATGGTGACAGAGGGTGACTACACTTATTGTGATGAGCACTGGGTATTGAACAGAATTGCTGAATCACTATGTTTACACCTGAAACTAATATAACATATTATGTGAACTACACTTCAATAAAACTGAAACAGAGTGTATCATTTTTTTTTTAAATGGATAAAGCCACTTCAAGGAGTATTTCACTATTTTCAATCTATAATCATGGTAATTTAATTACTCGCATGTTTTTGTGGTTAAAAAAAAAGCAGAAGCAGTAGCTTGTTAGCTTTCCTTCAGTTTAAATTTAATAATATACTACAGATTACCCATCACTTGTACTAACATGTTATACAAATTTCAGGTTAGACAGAACAAAATGTAAATTATTTTAAAAGTTGCAAATAACAGTAATAGTAATGATAAATTTAACAGATTAAAACTGTTGAAAGATTTTAATACTTGAAAATACATGCTTTTAATATTATACCTTTCAACAGATAATGTTGCCATGTCTCTAATATGTATCTTCTATAATGACCTATATATAAGCAACATCTATTCCTATTAATGCCTTTATAAATAGTTGACTTATATGCATTCCATATTTATTACTGTAATTACATCAGGAAAAGTCCCATTTAAGGGTATTTAAGGTAATTACACCAGCAAAAGCCCCACTTAAGGATATTTAAAGGTCTGGGTCTGGTAGGTATAGAAATGTAATATTACATTCTTTCAGGGGAAAATATATACTTTAGCAATTTCAAGAAATGAAGCCATTCAAAGGTCTTCTCTGAAGTTCACAACCATACATCTTTTCCTTTAATTTGCTTTCTTTTCCATGTCCCTATACTCACTGGGAAGAACTAACTTAAAATTTTAAGTAATTTTACAATATGTATCTCAGATTATTATTGTAAGATGAGTGCTTTAAATGTTGATTATACTTAGTTAAATTTACAAACCATCTTATGACTTTTATTAAAATATGTGTAAAGGGCGCCTGGTTGGCTCAGTGGGTTAAGCCGCTGCCTTCGGCTCAGGTCATGATCTCAGTGTCCTGGGATTGAGTCCCGCATCGGGCTCTCTGCTCAGCAGGGAGCCTGCTTCCCTCTCTCTCTCTCTGCCTGCCTCTCCATCTACTTGTGATTTCTGTCAAATAAATAAGTAAAATCTTTAAAAAAATGTGTAAAAATACATGTATTTAATATATTATTAATATATATACTATCTCATTTAATATTCACAATAACCAGAGCAGATAATACTACCTTGAAGTAGTTGGGCCAAGGACATATATAACTAACAAATGCAGAGAGATATAGGTTTTGTCAAATACCATATACCTTCTGAAAATGTAATGTTAGGCCAGCTACCAAATTACATCCGTTTAAGAAAGTCACATATGTTATAGCGTGATGATGGAAAAATAATTTTCATCCAAGTCTGATAATATTTTTACATACACTGAGTCATACCATTAGAAACACTTCACAGATTTATTCCATAAAATGAAATAAGTGATTGAACTTTCTTCAGAGAACAGAAACCACAGGAGATGGTTAATAACTGTGTGGACCGTTAGCAAAATTTTTAAAACAACTTTTCAAATCAACAAAAGCACCTAGGGAAATTGCTATAAAAAGTAAGTTCAATTTGTAATTGTAGCTTTTATACCATTGTATAGTTAGGCACATTTGATAATGCTTCCTCCTACCCTACAATTCAAGGAAAAAATATACTGTCTCAAGAAGAGGCTTTTTTAAAAAAAGGAAATCATAGGAATTGACATCTTATGATACAAAGTAATAATTGCTTTTCTCCTTCAGGTGATTAACTCTCCATACAATCAAGTCTCTACTTCTAAACTGTAAAAGTTTGAAAAGGGCCATTATAACATGCTTTAGTTACAATGTAGCGAAGGCTTGATTCTGTTTACAGAGCATGCTTTAACACTGATTTATTCTCAGTCAAGCCAAAGAATGAAAGTATAAGTTAAAGAAAAATCTGAAAATACTCATTCTTCAAATAATTTAAGATAAGAGAATAAATGGGAATTCGAGTACATCTCCAGCTTCTTGTTTACTCATTCTCTGTCCCATCCATGCAAATGGCATGGTCATTTACAGACATTCCCATAAAGTGGCATCAGGAGCATAGGAGACACTAACTTCTGAAGAACCCAAGGTTTGAAAAGTAGACATATCTGAAAATTCAAAGTAACAATTGCAATTGTTCTCATAAATACTGTAATTCATTTGCTGTTTTTAAATTCTGAGGCTACGCAAAAGGCAACAGTTAAAATGATAACCAGTTGTTCATTCATCCTTAGCATAGGTTGTGCTTTTAAATTCAGACCTAGAATCCTAGATTGGTTAGTATTACTACCTTTTAACTTCCATCATGATTACAGGAATATAAAACTGCCATGACTAAGTTCTATTAAAAGTTTATATTTTTATATGTATTCGTAAAACAGCCTGATTTTCCTTCCATTATCAATCACTGTCACCATTTTTGACATTTATTTTGTATTCATAAATTTTTGCTATCAGAAAAATTGCACTTAGAATTTTTCTAGCTATTCCTTATGTAGTAATAGGAATCCACTTGCAGAAGTTTGCAGTCCATGCCTGGAAGCTGGAAAAACAGGCTGGAACAAACATGTGATATCAAACTAAGCTTAGAAACTCAGAGGCATGACCAGTGGTAGCATGCATAGCTAATCAAAGTCATTTGAAGGTAAAGAAAGAAACATACCAGTGGATATGCAGCATCCTAAAAAATCGAAGTGCTGCTGATGCAAGCTGAGGGCAACAAAATAAACATCTCTGGCGATAGTCCTGTTCCTAACATATAAATTGTCACTTTGAGATGCAATATAGATTTATGCATTACCAAAGTATAATCGGTGACCTTATTCCATATTTTCTTTAAAAACAGAGTTATTCTGAAAAAGATTCCCATCTTTATCAGGAGCTTATAAATCAAATACAAAGTCAAGGTCCACATTTGCATAGGTTTTAAGAGGGAGTAAGTTATTCAAGTTAGTGAAAGATAACAAATGTCATACTGTTGCTCACATGCACTATATGAATGTAGAGGAAGCATGAAGAATTGTGACCCATTAACTTGCTGGGGGAAGGAATATGGGAAGGTAAATTTGTAAAGTTTGGGAAAATGATAAGTTTCAAGAGTATATGGAATCCTTCATTAAAGAGGATTTTTAAAAAAAGGTATTAATTTTGAGCAGTTTAACTTGTGTTGAGATAAAACAGCAAAATATTTTAAATTGTGGTAAGTTACATATAGCAAAATTTGCCATTTAAACCACTTCTTTTTTTTTTTTTTCAGTATCAGTCTCTCTCTCTCTCTTTTTTTAAGATTTTATTTATTTATTTGACACAGACAGAGATCACAAGTAGGCAGAGAGTCAGGCAGAGAGAGAGGAGGAAGCAGGCTCCCTGCTGAGCAGAGAGCCTGATGTGGGTCTGATCCCAGGACACTAAGATCATGACCTGAGCCGAAGACAGCGGCTTAATCCACTGAGCCACCCAGGCACCCCTGCCATTTAAACCATTTCTAATTATAAAATTCAGTGGCACTGATTGATCCACAAGGCTGTACAAATATTGCCACTATTTCTATTTTTTTTAATCATTTCAAACAGAAAGTGTGTAACCATTAAGAAATAAATCCCTATCACTTCTTCCCCACATTCCTTAGTAACCGCTAATCTGTTTTTTATGAATTTGCTATTCTAAATATTTGATATAAGTAGAATCATACACTATTTGCCCTTTATCTTACTTATTTCACTTGACATATTTTTTTCAGTTATGCTGTAGAATATATGAAAACTTCATTCCTTTCTATGGCTAAATAATTTCCCCTATGTCTATATATCATATTTGTTCATCTGTTCATCTGCTGATGGACACTTGGTTGTTTCCATCTTTTGACTATTGTGAATAGTGCTGCAATTAACATTAATGTACAGGTATTTTCTTGAGTCTATGTCTTTGCTTGAGTCTATGTCCTCAAGTCTATGTCTTGAGTTCTTTGCAGTAGGAGTGGATTTGCTGGGCAATATGGCAATTCTATACGTAGAATTTTGAGGAAGAGCTTAACGGTTTTCCACAGATGATGCACCATGATGCAGCGGATGATCCTACCATCAATGTATAAGCACCATCTCCTCACTAACATCTATATTTTTCTTTATTTCTAATAACTAGCCATCACTTGTATAACTGATTTGCATTCCTCTAATGATTAATAATGTTTAGTAACTACTAAACATTACTAAATATACAAATGGTCATTGCTTATTGACCATTTGTATATTCTCTGTGGAGATATGCCTATTCACCCCCTTTTCCCATAATATGGTTTTTGTCTTTTTGTTGTGGAGTTTTAGTTCTTTATATATGCTAAGCCTTAGTGTATATATATATGATTTACAAATACCTTCATGTATATAGGTTTATTCCATTAGTCTTTATGTCTATCCCTATGTAAGTATCACAATGTTCTGATTACTGTAGCTTTGTAGTAATGTTTGAAACTGGGAAGAGTGAATTACCAACTTCGTACTTTTTCAAGATTGTTTTAGATATTCAAGGCCTCTTGAAATTCCATATGAATTTGAAGACTGTGATTTCCATTTGTGTAAAAAAAGGCTGTTGGAATTTTAATAGAGAGTTAATTGAATTTGTAGATTGCTTTGGGTAGTATTGGCATCCTAACAATATTAAGTCTTTGTACCAATGAACACTGGATGATTTTCTACTTATTTAGAAACTTATCTCCAGGTATTTTATTCTTTTAGATGCTATAGCACATGAAATTGCTTTTTTAATTTCCTTTTGGAATTGCTCATTGCTGTTGTACACAAATACATTGATTTTTGTGTGCTGATCTTTACACCCTATAACTTTGCTGAATTTATTAGTTCTAGTAGTTTTTTACAGATTCTTTGCTATATATATATATATATATATATATATATATATATATATAATCATGTCATCTGTGAAAAGAGATAATTTTACTTCCTCCTTTCCAATTTGGATGCCTTTTAAAATCTTTCCCTGTTCAATCATTCTGGCTAGAACTACCAGTACAATGTTGAATAACGGTGCTGAAAATGGGTATCCTTGTCTTGTTCTTGATTTTAGGATTAAAGCTTTCAGAGTTTCACTATTGAATGTAATGTTAGCTTTGGATTCCATAAATGTCTTTTATCATGTTGAAAACAAATGGCAATAATTTATTAAGAAAGAAAATACAAACTTTCCACTAAGACATCCTGCTAATCTATATGCTCTCACTGTGCGTGATAGTTTTGCTATGACCATAATGTTGAGAATAAGTAGCCAAATCTCTTATTTAAATAAGTGGCTGCAGCACTCCACAATGTATTTGGAGGCTGAAGTTGAGGCTCAGAAGTTTTTCAAAGTTCTTCAATTTGTTAAAAATTACTTTCATATTCTCTGTTGTAAAAAGAAAATGGTGTATGTTGTCAATTCATGTCTTTGACATAGTGTTAAAGAATTAAAAACTAAAGAATATCAGACTATATTAGAGTTAAAAGGGCTAAAGTTGAGATATGAAAATAGAGACTACATCTAACACCAGTTTGACTGTAATGCAAAACAGGAAGCTACTGTTCAGATAAGTTTCTGTGACATCATGAACTAAAATTAATTGACTTGCCCATTATATTCTTAGTTTCAAAAAAAAAGTCCTAGAAAATGGCAAAACTGTGTTTCTATAAGAATAGTTTTCTGTAATTCCAATTCCTGTATCATATACGCCCTTCTCCTATCTTTGTCTCTCTTACTCTGAATTACTAAAAGATTATGAATAAGTTTTGTCAACAGGAGAAATCTCAGGCTAGATATTACCTGCAGGTAAGAGTGATTCCTTGTCAAGATATATTCATGCACTATCATAGGAATACTAAAGTCTCCATAGACTTAAACCTCCTGACTCTTTGGATAGTCCTCTTGACTTCTAATCCACTTGAAGACAGATCCTTGGACTCCTGGTTACCCACTGGCTTCTGACCCATGTGAGGACAGATGACTGGCTTTCTTTCCTCTGGCCTCCTTTCTTTTAGAAGGGATTCAGTTCTTAGGTTTCCTGTTCACTTTCTATGTAGTTTCTGGTCTCCTGCTTTTACTCATTAACCTTTCCCTGTAAATCAGTCTTTGAGTTTCCTTCCGATTGAGTCAACTGTTCCCCTGTCCAGTGGCTACCACACCTCAGTATCTCACTACTCCTGCTCCTCTCCCATTAAAAACAATACATCATTTTAAGGAGCAGAAAAGAATGGTCTGTGGTATAAGACCTTTAAAATAATAAACAGGACTAAACTTTTAGCTGTTCATCTTCCTAGTAGAGATTTCCATTCCTCATTTCCTATATATCTAAGTTACCAGCAGAAGTATCTGCTAATAGTCTACACTAATAGTCTCCTCTAAATCTGACCCAATTCCCTACCTTTCTCTGTCCCCTAAACCTCTTCAATGTGCCTTCTGTTACTTCAGTTTCAACACGTGCTCCATATCCCAAACCTCTATGAATGTTCCTTTTAGTTTCACCCCTTGATTAAATATGTCTGTTCCTTTAATTCTTTAGGTCCCATGGAACACTCTCAACTGGAGCAAATCCCGGGTTAGTCAGGGCCACAAACTATTTAGATCTTTCCCTTGCTCCACTTTGCCACTCCTTTGCTGTCTTTGCCATTACATTTTCTCTCAAAGTTTTTGGAAACAAAGACTGAACAGGAGTACAGGTATGAAGGTAGATAGTAAATCAGATGCTAAAGTTTTCAGTCAACAAGGCAGAATGATAGGGATGTTGTTAAATTATAGCAATGAAGACAAACAGTAAATGGTATAATATTAAGATATTTTATTTTCCTCTCCATACAGTAGCCTCAGTTAACCATTTCTGCCTTATGCAAACACTTTCTTCCTTTGGCTTTCTGGTTGCTATACTCTTGCCACATTAACTATTTTAGTTCCATGGTTGTAAATACCATAAAAATATATTATGAATTCACTCTCTATTGACACCTCCCTAGTCCAAGCCATCACTGTCTCTAAACAGGACAGGCTGTTTCACTCCTTGCTCAAAGTAATTTCTTAAATATGCAAATCATATATAATTTACCAGTTTAAAATCAATGTATTCTCATCTTGGAGCTAAATCCAAATTTTACTTTGGCTTTCAAAACCAATCATGATTTGGCCTCCGTTTAGTTTTCACTCCTCATCTCATATTACTTTCCCTCTCTTTTTCTTCACTCCAGGGAGCTGGGTCTTTTTTAGTCACTGGAACATGCCAAGGCTTATTCTCACTTAGGCCTTTTTTTCCTACTGACTTCTACCTTAAGAGCATTTTTCCTCTGTCTTTTCTTACGGCGGGCCCCTTTCTCACATTAAGACCATGGTTCAGTGACACCACATCAAAAAAGAGTTCTCACTTAACATCCAGGAAATAGCTCACTCTCATTCACTTTAAGTTCTTTACTTTCTCCATGATTCTTATCACTTTCTGAAATTCTTCTTTTGTTATTATTTGTTTACTTCATTGTTGCCTCTCCCAATTAGAACAAAAGGTCAAAGAGGACAGAAATCCTGGCTGTTTTGTTCTCAGCTATATCCCCAGCCCAAAACTTAGCAGACTATTAATAAAGAATTATTTATTTAATGGATTAAAATTGGGGCCTTTGATAAACCATATTACTGTAAGATTTTACTGATCCATATTGATTACATTAAACTCTATTATAAATATCAAAAGAGGGGAAATACATACAGAGAAATATTAAACAAATGAACTACCAACAGAACCAAGTATAATAAAGGACCATTATTAGACTATTTTCTATTTACTAAGGGTCATTATCATACATGATTTCCTACTAAAATCTATAAACAAATACATCCACCATACACTTTTATTTCAAAAGATATGTTCTTCTTTCCCATTCATTTAGAAACATCAATGGATAGGAACTCAGCTCAATGTCTTATGATTATTACTTCCAAGGGACACTCATTTCCACAGAGTAATTTTATAAAGGGCTTTCCCAAGGAAAAAGATCCTAGTAAACCAATTCTCAGCATTAGCCAAATAAAGAGTATAGCTGAAACATTCCAATTAAACTTGATAATTATAGTGATAAAATACCAAATCCTGACCACAAAATAAGGCGTATAATACTGTTGTATATCAAAGTAGGACATTTTAAGTTTGGCACCTACTAGAATACCAAAACTACCTACCCACTACTAGGAAAAAAAATGTCTTTTTTTTTTTTTCAATTAAACTATTTGATCAAATTCTGCTACATTTTTTGAAAGCTAAATTAAAGTTTTAATGTATTGATCATGACCATTTCTATGTAAAAATCTGAGAACATCTGACTTTAAATTTAAGGGCCATAAAAACATTTATTTATTCAATGAGTCTCTAACAGACCCAATGAAATGATTATTATATAAGCATCTATAATCAATCCAAATATTCTGAAAATAAATGTCCATGTATTAACCTTAATAGTAAAATAATTTTATTAGAGTAAAACTATCCCTGGTCTTTTTCTTTTGTTGAATCAAAATTATAGGTGTCTGCATATGTTCTAAGCAAATATAGTGTATTACACCAAGCTGAAATATCACAGAAACACAAATGAACACAACACAAATTTGACATTAGGAGTAAATATTTCTGAATACTTTATAAAAATCTTATTTCTGAATAAGATCTACAAAAGAGCCCTGAGAGGTTAAACCTGGGAATACTAAGAAATTTTCTGTGAACTGATTTAAAAGGAATAAACATACAGTCTTCTTACAAATTGTTCCAGCATATTTAAAATTAGAGACCAACAACCTCGAACTATACATAAAACAATGTGAATGTGTAAGACACCACAGATTAATTTTTCTTCTGTGTCCAATTTCTAATAACACAAGGGAGAAAGGCCCTACTGATAGGAAACTTTAAAGCTAGGCTACTATTCTTTACCTGTAACTCAAAAAAGAAAAATAACAAAGTGATATAGAAACTTCATGGGTACAATAGTGTGTAGCTGTAAAAAAATTTACAAGGACTTTGAATACACTTATTCTGGAGAAGATACACATGACTTTATGTACTCCTATGTTCCTCAGATACCATGTTAGCAGAAGAGGTATACACAGCTTATCCATTCCAAGCTTGCCCACAGCATCCTGCATACATGCATGTGTGTCAAATACTTAATAAATACTCCTGCTTTAATAAGTGACTAAATGGAGGTATAAATAGATGGCAGGTATCAATTAACTCAGTAAAGCTTTACTGAGTAGTTCTCAACCTGAGTTTTAAGTCATATGAAGGAAGAGTTCACCAGCAGATATGAAGTAAGAAAGGGCTATTCCAAAAGAGAGAACTACATGTGTTAAGGTAAAGAAGTTTGAGAACCAAAGGTTTGTCAGAACCATAATGTCCCATGTAAGTAGCTCTACGGAGTTGGGAAAAAAGTTCAAGTGAAATACAAAAAGAGATGAAGATGGAAAGAAAGGAAGAACCTATCCCAGAAAGATATTTCTGTGATCACAGAAAATATTTATAAGAAAAACAGATATTACGAGTTGAATACTATGACTGCATTGGTAAAAGTTTTGAAGTTGCCACCTCAAGAAAATTCAGGAATCGTGAGAAGTATTTCTTAAAAGAAAAAAAAAAACATAATTGTGTTATACAATCACCTTTTTTAAAGATAAGTTGAAGAGGAAGATACAAGATTTTTTAAAGCATTAAAACCCCCAAATGCTAGTCTAGCACTTCTCTAAGTAAATTTTACATAACACTTGCCCTACAATATGCTCTATGAAAAACAGGAGTTTCTGGTCCAATACTTTGAGGGGAAAAACTGCGTAAAATAACCTCCTCTCTGAATGATTCATAATACATGTTAGCATATTAAAATATGAAGTCCTACAATAAAGAACCCCACATAACTTTTTATAAATGTATTTATCCATAACAGCTTTTTGCATGTAACACCTGTTAACATCCTACCCAAGCAAGCAATATTTTGCAGAACATGCTCTCCAACACTAAAATGCCACAAATCAAATTCATATTTGAAGGGCTCATAATTTAAAAAAAGCCATTCACTCTTATTTGTAAAAACATAAAGACAAGACGTTAAAAAAGGAAGATATAATATCAATTTAAGATTGGAAATAATTTCCGGGACGCCTGGGTGGCTCAGTTGGTTAAGCAGCTGCTTTCGGCTCAGGTCATGATCCCAGCGTCCTGGGATCGAGTCCCACATCGGGCTCCTTGCTCAGCAGGGAGCCTGCTTCTCCCTCTGCCTCTGCCTGCCATTCTGTCTGCCTGTGCTCGCTCTCTCCCCCTCTCTCTCTCTCTGATAAATAAATAAAATCTTAAAAAAAAAAAAGATTGGAAATAATTTCCATTACAATTGTCTAGATATTGCTAAGATAATTGTCTTATTTTGCTAGTGTATCTAGGGCTAGAGCAAATAGAGGCCATATAATGACATCTAGTTGTACAAGTGCTATGAAAGAGGAGCTATATGTTGCTTTAAAGCATATGAACAGGTATACAAATCCCATATTGCGAATACATATATTGTGTACAACCCAATATGAAGGGCTGATGAATGCCAACTGTTAAGGTTATTTTAATGAAAAATTTACTAGAAGTATGCCTACCTGAAATAATCAATAGTTTTGTTTTGAATTTTGACATAATTTTTAAGTATAGGGAAAGAGTGGTCAGATTACTGTAGTTTCTTGTTAATCCAACTAGGAAGTTCATTTTTTAATTATTACCTTATTAAGAAAAACACACAGGTATTGGTAAACAATCAAGTACAATCCTTTTTTTTGGATTGGGAGTTCTTCATTCTCATTTTCAGTAAACTTCAAGCAAAACTGACACTATACTTGATACAACAGATTTTAAAGGTTAGTCATTATTTGAGCAGAACAAAATACTTTGCTGTTATAAAAGTTTTCAGCTATTAAAATAACTAAACCTTAACTTGAAGTGTTTGCTTATGATGAATTGAAAACATTCAGTCATTCTTTTCTCATTTATAAAAATGAAAATAAGGGAAAAATTCATATAGTCTAGGAGTTTATATCATTAAGTATTACAAGAGCCATGTGAAGATATTTCAGATTAGAACAAAATGAGAAATTTAGAATAATCAGTTGCTCAGAGTAATAATATAAACTAAATCAATTTCTTCTACACTGTTACTGCGATGAAAACAGTTTGTTTTTACTGTTATTCAACTTTAACAGAAACCAAAGTTTCTTCTTCCTTTTTTTCTCTTTCATCATTTCCTATTTCTCTCATACAGCTTACTGTTGATCTGAATTTTATATGCTTTGCTAATCATGGATATTATATGAATTGTGTTCTATCTTAGAACATGAGCCTTTCTATATTTGTAAGTTTCTTGCTAACATGTCATGGAATGTAAAACCTATGGGACTTTGGGACCTTAATTTAAGCTTGTGGTGCTAAAGATGCAGCTGTTCATTTGCAAGTAATCATCCCTACTATTAAAGCCATAGTAGAGCAAAAAAAAAAAAAAAATTTTAAATTTATTTTATACCACTTCAATTGTATTTCAGTGCAAAACAGTCAGCATTACATGATATTCATTTTTTTAACTTGCTAAGACCATAATTTCAAAAGACAGTAATTTAGAATATCATTTACCCAAGTGTAAATTTTATTATAAGTTATAAGCATAATTGATTTTGAAGGTAATGTTTCTAGAAAATAAAAAAAAATATTATGTACAGTTAGGTAGCTATATTGCAGAAACTTTAAAATTTACTGTGCAGCAAAGTTCAAATATAAATAATTATATTTTATTAATTAAATGGTTGTAACAACTATAGTTTCCTAGTAAATTCTAAAAAAACTCATCATTTCACTTACTTGAAATATGATACATACAATGATACTACTACCTTCAAGTTTTGTGCTATTATTCTTACAATGACATTTTAGAATCAGAGATACATCATTTATTTCTATATAAATAAAGTGTTACATTAAACAATGTTTTTCCTAGTTGTTACTCCCCTTAATTGAACATCAATCAAGGATTATAAATCATATTTCTTTCCATGTCTGCTTAGTCTCCCTTAGTCTCTCATCAACAATGTATAAAAATCCCTGTTTCCATACATTCTCTCCAAAAGAGTTTAACATATAATTTATTACTTCTGTAGATATGAAACAAAATTAGAAGGCTAAGATCAAACTGGGGGAATCAGCAACATGTGATAATATTAGATTGATATAATATTCCTTATATATATATACATATATATATATAATATAATATTCCTTAATATATGAAGTATTTTGAAAATCCTTAAGGAAAGGATATATATCGACCAGAAAAATGAAGTAGGTACATGAATGACCATTTCATTTACTCTCTTGAAACACACACATACATAACGCACACTCAGTCATATGCAAATATTTCCTTATATCATAATCATGCCAGAGAAAGAGAAACCAAAGGAAGGAAGTGAGGAAAGTCTGATTTGCTTATCAAATGAAAAAAATATTTAGTTCACTGTATTCAAAAAAGCAAAGCAATCACATCCTACTATATAGTTCTAATTGGCGAAATAATTATAAAAGTTTGGTACGAATATATAGGAATGGGTACTCTAGTATAAATAATCCTGCTGGAATTACAGATTGGTACACTCTGGAAGGCAGGTTAGGAACAAGTATCAAGAATATTATGACCTAATAATCTCATTTACAAATTTTTAAATTTACATGAAACAACCGAAAAAATACACAGATGCAAATACAGATTTGTTCATAACAACATTTTTCTAATGGCAAAAATATTACAGTTCAACAACAGGAATTTGGTTAAGTAAATTGTGATTAATCATGATAAACCATAATTATATTTATAATCAAGACATTTTATTTACTTGTATGGAAAGAGGTTCAAGATGAATTAAATGAGGAAAAAAAAAATCAGACAACATAATTAGCAGGAACAAACCAAAACATGGAGTGCCCTGGGCATGTTTGGTACCTCTTTAATAATATGTTTAAAGAGTTGTTCAATGTTTAGTGAGCGTAATCTTTTAATGGAATTAAGGGATTGCATAACATGAAATTTTTTATACCAGAACTTTTTGGAAGGCATACTAGCCATTTAATATCTAGATAAAAGTGTAAGTTAATCATTACTATAAACAACTCATAACTTACATACTATGCATAACTCACTTGTAGAATGTCAGTTGGCTTTTCTAATGTCAGGTCAATGTCAACTAACTATCTCATGGTCCATAGCAGCCTAAAACTGTACCATGCTGCTTACATGTGGACATTACAAAAATATTCAAAATATTTTATTTCCATTTAATAGGTATTTACTTACTTACTTATTTATTTATTTATTTTTAAAAGATTTTATTTATTTTATTTGACAGACAGAGACCACAAGTAGGCAGAGGCAGGCAGAGAGGGAGGAAGGGAAGCAGGCTCCCTGCTGAGCAGAGAGCCCGACGTGGGGCTCGATCCCAGGACCCTGGGATCACGACCTGAGCAAAAGGTAGAGGCTTTAACCCACTGAGCCACCCAGGCGCCCCAATAGGTATCTGTTTTTGTGGCGGTGGTACTGCTTAGTTTTTATACACATTATTTATATACACAAAAGGTAACCCAAGTTAACAAAAAACTTATTTCCAAATTTTTTCAGTGATCTTTGCATATTAAACAAAGGTAGATGTAGTTTAAGGAGAGATACTTCAACATTCTGTTTTTCCTGTTTTCAAAATCATAGAAAGTTATCTTATTGGTCCAGAGTTTCTGAAAAATTCCTTAGTAAAGAAGATAGCCATTCTTACCAAGCAGGTCCTCTTCATCGTTATGTATATACCCCTTTTCACTCTAGTACTACATTATGTTTTTGTAAAATATTACCGATGCTTTTCATTATTTGTTCAATTCTTTCTTTTCCCTTAAGGACAATAGTCTTGTACGACTTGCCACTATTGTCTCTTCAGTGCTTTGCTTTTTTTATACACAGTCAATATGCAACAAATAACTGCTGAATGAGCAAACGATGATGAGTGGAGTAGAAAAAGTAAAACACAGCCCTAGACTCACAGAAAACAGAAGATATTCAAACTCTTAGGTAGCAAATAGAAGTACGGGAAGGTTAGTAGAGCAAGAGATAGCATAATTCTTTGAAATATGCATAGGAGGGAATTAATCCCTTGCATTCTCCCTTTCTCTGCTTGTCCCAAGAAGTAGAAAAATGGGCTTCGGAGGCTACATGGTAGCAGTGACTACAGAAACTTTGGCTGGAGATGCAGGGAGTGCTTGACTAGACATACTCAAGTAAAAGAGATGACTACGAAGGAAGGTCTGTAGTAACTCCTACTCCGAGAGACTAACAGGCAACCTCATATGTAAAGAATAGAACGTAGGGATCACTACATATTTGAGAAAAATAACAACAGCGGGGCTGCCCCCACCGGTCTGTTTGATGATTGGTTTGATTCTCGATGCTTGGTGCAAAATAAAGCTTTGATTGACCTTTAAAAAAAAAAAAAAAAACAACAGCTGAACTGTGTTGATATGAAATTTATGAATGAGCTGAAGAGTAAACTAAACATAGCTTTAATTCACTTCTACCAAGCACAATCTCCTTTTATGAAAAATATATAAAAATACACTATATTTTGCATAAGTAAAAGTATGAAATAATATACTGGATACCAAATTTTAAAAGTAATCTCCCTGGGCACTGGGTGGCTTAGTGGGTTAAAGCCTCTGCCTTCAGCTCAGGTAATGATATCAGGATCCTGGGATGGAGCCCCGCATTGGGGCTCTCTGCTCAGCGGGGATCCTGCTTCCCTCTCACTCTCTGCCTGCCTCTCTGCCTACCTGTGGTCTCTGTCTGTCAAATAAATAAATAAAATCTTAAAAAAAAAAAAAAGGTAATCTCTCAACAGTATGATTTGGTTTAATTTTTTCTGATTTTACTCAACTGCTTCTTAAAATTTTCCCATAATATTCAAGTGTTTTTGAGACTCATACTACATATTAATAAAATGACACCATTGTAAATAATTAAAACATATTGTTAGAAATATTTTGATTTTATAGTTTATAATTCATTTAGAAAAACAGGACTGAAGTTTAAACAATCTTTGAAAAATCTTTTTCCTTGTTTCATTTGTATTAAAATACTTTAAGATCTTAAAAATTAGACATCTGGTGGGGCCGCCTGGGTGGCTCAGTGGGTTAAACCTCCAGCTCGGGTCGTGATCTCAGGGTCCTGGGATTGAGCCCCACATTGGGCTCTCTCCTTGGCGGGGAGCCTGCTTCCCCCTCTCTCTCTGCCTGCCTATCTGTCTACGTGAGAACTCTGTCAAATAAATAAATAAAATCTTAAAAAAAAATTAGACATTTGGTGAAATTTTAAAAAATTTTAAATCAGTTGTACATAAAAATAGATGGCCATCTAAAACATACTAGCTGGAGCAATCAATATTAATAAAATAAATAAATAATGCTATCAGATTAAAAAAAGTTAGAGATAAAATAACATTTACATTATAGTAATCACAGCCTTATAAAAAACAGAGGTTGGGGCGCCTGCGTGGCTCAGTGAGTTAAAGCCTCTGCTCGGCTCAGGTCATGATCCGAGGGTCCTGGGTCCTGGGATCGAGCCCTGCATTGGGCTCTCTGCTCAGCCAGAAGCCTGCTTCCTCCTCTCTTTCTGCCTGCCTCTCTGCCTACTTGTGATTTCTGTCTGTCAAATAAATAAATAAAATCTTTTAAAAAAATAAAAGTAAAAAACACCAAGTTATTTATCATTTCTCAGAAAACAAATCTCATTCTTAGAAATCTCACTCTCAGGCCAAAGCTGTGTTACTAATACCTGAATAAACTCTAGTCTTTCATTAGCTAATCATTTTTACAGGTTAGGAATTTATGGTATTTTTGAATTAGACGAGGTAATATTTGAGAGCTTAAAACGACTTCAGTAGGCCTTAAAAGAATAATTTGGATGTGGAGTTCATAAAAGGAAGTAAATTCAAATCAGCAAAATAGACTTGGGGAAGAAATTTCCTTTAAGAAATCCAAGAACTTTTCATATTTAAGTAAGGCTTGCTACAATGCTGGATTTAAACCATAGTTCCTTTCATCTCTCATGAGTCTTCTAGTTGTCACTGATAAAAAAAATCCTGACGCGTTGCTGACCTTGAACTGAATGGTCTCTGCAGATAGAAAGAGAAGCAACTGTCCTTTAAGGACTGTCAACATAATCATATTTGGTATTAGATAGATATTAGATACTAAATAAAATAAAAATCTGGAATATGTTAATCAGCCAATAGTTATCTGAAATTTCCTGAATTTCATTTTTGTCCTAATCCAAAGATTGTTCATATAAAAAGGCTACTTGAACATCACTCATCGTCAGGGAAATACAAATCAAAACCATGATGAGATATCATTTCTCACCTGTCAGAATAGCTAAAATAACAACACAAGAGGGTCACCTGGGTGGCTAAGTTGGTTAAGCGTCCACTCTTGATTTCTGCTGAGGTCACAATCTCTGGGTTGTGAGATGGAGACCCATGTTGGACTCAGCACTGTTCATGGAGCCTGCCTCTCCCTCTGTCCCATTCCACACCTTTCCCTCTCTTAAAAAAAAAAAAAAAAAAAAAAAAAAAAAAAAGATTAACAACACAAGAAACAACAGGTCTTGGCAAGGATGTGGAGAAAGGGGAACCCTCTTGCACTGTTGGAGGGAATGCAAAGCAGTGCAACCACTCTGGAGAATAATTTGGAGGTTCCTCAAAAAGTTAAAAGTAGAACTACCTTATGATCCAGCAATTGCACTACTAGATATTTATCCCAAGGATACAAAACTACAGAGGCGGTATAGACACCTCAATGTTTATAGTAGCATTATCAACAGCCAAATGAGGGAGAAACAACAACAGAGACAACAAACATGTCCATTAACTGATGAATAAATAAAGATGTGACATATACACACAATAGAGAATTATTCAGTCATCAAGAAGAATGAAATCTTGCCATCTGCAAGGATGTGAATGGAGCTACAGTGTTTTATGCTAAGTGAAATAGGTCAGTTAGAGAAAGACAAATACCATATGATCTCACTCATATGTGGAATTTAAGAAAGGAGGAAAAGAAAAAAGGGAGCGAGGGAAACAAACCATAGGAGACTCTTAATGATAGAGAACAAACTGAGGGGTGAGGGAGGAAGGTGGGTGGAGGATGGGCTAGATGGGTGATGGGCGTTAAGGAGGGCATTTGTTGTGATGAGCACTCGGTGTTGTAAGTGACGAATCACTGAATTCTACTCCAGAAACCAATATTGTTTAACTGCGTGTTAACAAAATTTAAATAAAAACCCCTAAAAACAAACTTCTATATGAAAAAAAAATTACTTGACATGTTGCAAGAGATTATTTGTGTGTATCAGTGATTTGAGATGCCTTAGAGTTCCAAGTTAGTGTTGTGATGCATGTTCCAATTAGCAGTTCCCGATGTCTTAACTGAAGGTATCCTGGTTGCTATGTGTTAAAGTGAATACCATTAGAAATGTGAAATGCCTTAAATATTGATTTAGCATAGGTTACATCTATTTTAATATTATAATAAACAAGAGTTTAGTGCAATTTCCAAACTTTAAGAAAGCTATTTAACACTCAAATAAGGGGAACACCTACTTAACTGGGATGACTGCAAAAGAATACCTCAGTGGAATATATATATTTTATCAACTTGAAAAAACAGATTAATGGCAAAATTAGGCTTAAAGCATGTCTGATGATTTCTGCAAATCTTGTCAGATTGGTTAACAGATCCGAATGGCTAACTGAAGTTTTTCCAGCTATGTGGCCTTTTGTTCACCATTAGGCTGTTACTTTTTATAGATTCTGGGTAAAGAGAGACATCTTGACTTGATTCAAATTTTTAAAAAGTGTTTTTCATGAAGTTGTCCAAAATAAATTTTGAAACTAAAATAACAGATGCTACGAAATCTTTGCTTAACCATCATATTTCATTATTTTTATTGAATTTCATGAATTCTATCCTTTGGAAACATACATTTTTAAACAGCGTTGGATCACCTCATTTGGATCACCTACATTCATTGCTTTGTCAGGTCAAACTAATATTCTAAATAACCAAGGAACATATTCAACAAAAATATGTTTTCTTGGAGCACCTGGGTGGCTCAGTGGGTTACCTCTACCTTCCACTCAGGTGGTGATCCCAGGGTCCTGGGATATAGCCCCCGCTTCAGGCTCTCTGCTCAGCGGGGAGCCTGCCTCCTTTTCTCTCTCTGCCTGCCTCTCTGCCTACTTGTGCTCTCTATCTGTCAAATAAATAAATTACCCCCCCCCCAAAAGAATATGTTTTCTGCTGTTTCTCCATTATACTACAACCACAGGGGCATCATGCTAACCTCTACACCAGAAGACCCAGAAACAAAATCAACACATAAGTGTATACCATTATAAATGTACTGCTCTAACAGTACCACATAAAACATCCATGATGAAAATTCATTCCTTTGATAAAGAAATGAAGCTAGTGAAAGGAAGAGAATTCTACATAAAACAAGACCAAATAGCTATGTGTTCATATTAATTTGATAATATGTTAATTAATAACTAATAGGGTACTGACTGGCAAGAAATAAGGTTATTATTTGGTGTCTCTTACAAAGATGAATATAGCATTCTTACCTTCTTTCTAAAAATAATATTTTGCTCTTTTATTGAACATAAAGTGTAACATTCTTAAGTAATTAGTATATAATTTTCCTAAGTATTTACAAATTGTATGTAGGTTACAAAAACATCTGTTGTTGAATCTTGGTACTCATGGAACACAAGTAGGATAGGATTGTTATATTCTTAGATAAAACCAGCAATTAGAGCCTTTGTAACCACAAATCTTTTCATATCATTGTGAATATTTACTTCCTGGATACAAGGAAACTTCTGAAAGAATTCAGTTAATAATATAAAAGTATCTATGTATGCAAATAAAAAAATAAAGAGTAAAGTGAACTAATAATAAAAGGAAAGTTAAAAATTATAGAGGCCAAAGACACATATTTTCTTTTAAAAAACTCCCACATACTTGGCAGAAAGAAAAAAAAATACTGGAGGAGAGAGTGAGTAGTATTTAAAAGAAAAAAATGAATTAAAGATAAAGTGAAAATGTCTAAATCAAGAGTCAGCATGCTTTATCTGCCGTATCTGAACATGAACAAACTAATGGCAAAATGAATATGTGGACACAAAGGTTTCATATACATTTCACTAAAAGTCTTTCATTTCTTGATGCTGAATTAAACATAAAATATAAGACTACATGTCAGTTACAGATTTACTTCATATTTTCATTAATAAGACTGCAAATCATTTTGACAAAATTACAGTTAAAGTTTTTTTTTTTTACTACTTAGTATTGAAATATAGTTGACATATAGTGTTATATTAGTTTCAGGCACACAGCATAATGACTCAACAATCCATACATTACTCAATGTTCACCATGATAAGTGTATTTTTTAAATAAATGTAATTTTCAAACAGCATTTCACATTGATGTATAATTATAAATACCCAAACCACACAGATTATCATTGGTTCAGTGATTCAATAAACAAGATTATATAAGGAAATAATATTTTCAGAATAGAAAGTCTATAAGAAAACATCATACTACATTGTACATGGACTTTTAACTATCTTGATAATGTCCTCATTAAGAAAAAGGTCTCAAGAAACTAGCATCTAGCATGGTATCTGGCACATTGAAAATGTCCAACTAATACTGTTAAATAAATCAAGGAGTAAAGAATTTCTCACTAGGATCTATTTTTATCTAACAGAATGTTTTCTTTCTTTTCTTTTTTAAGATTTTATTTATTTATTTGAGGGACAGAAAAAGAGCACCAGCAGGGGGAAGGGCAGGCAGAGGGAGATGGAGAAGCAGGCTCCTCAAGGAGCAGGACCCCGGGATCATAACCTGAGCCCAGGACAGATGCTTAACCGACTGAGCCACCCAGGTGCCCCTAACCAATTATTTACTAATATTGACAATTCTGAGCAACATGCATAGCTAAGTTGCCCAGATGTACAGAAAGTATGGCAAACTAATATCCTTAATACTCAAAAAAAGGTATTTTACATTATTTCATGAAGTCAGAGAGAATACGTATCTATTTGTATATTTTCTTAGCCACATAAAAATCAGTAACTAAAACAAAATACATCTATTCTTATTACATTTTCAAGTATATTTTATTTTTTAATTAATTCATACTGAGTTTATAGATAGAGTATTAATTTTTTTAAAGAAGAGTGTCCCAAATTATACCAATAGGTTTTTTTAAGTGTGTGTGGGAGAGAGAAAGGATGAAAGGAAGAAGATAAAGATTGAGATTTTGACTGCAGAAGCTTTCACAGTTTAGCAATGTAGTAAATATAGGACAGGTGTAAACATCATTAAACAGAATTGTTTATTGGCTTTCTGCACATTTAACTCAATATTGCACATCATGAATTCTTGGGGGAAATACGGTTCTAGCATTTTCAAACGTGCTTGACTAAAGAACACCATTTCATGGAGAATTTCATTCTGTTCCAACTTCTGTTCCACAGTCTATATTATTGCCTATATAACATAAAGTCATTTAAAAAAGAATACACTGGGGGTGCCTGTGTGGCTCAATGGGTTAAGCATCCAACTCTTGATTTCAGTTCAGGTCATGATCTTGGGGTAGTTGAGATCAAGCCCGGTGTCAGGGAGCCTCCTTAAGATTCAATCTCTCTCAAAAAAAAAAAAAAAAAAAAAAAAAAAAAGAATACAATGAGCTTTAAATCTGAATATATACTTTACTTCATATCATTGGGAAACTACTTATTCCAGAATTCCACAATATACTTAGTTAAGACTTAAGGTCAAGTTTATGAATTAATAAGCAAAGTCAGTTCTGTTATTTGCATTACTTGGGAAATGCTCTTCATACTTTTTCATAGAAGTACTTCGAACTATAAAGGAGCAAAAAGCAAAAACTGGAATATTGGGGGAGAAAGTGATTTTGAGGAAAAACAGTCTAATGTAGAGGTCAGTAGACTCTAATCTGCAGGCTAAATTCAGCTCACAGCTTGTTTGTTTGTTTTTTTTAAATAAATATTAACTGAGAATTACATTCACTTCTAGTTACCTTCAATGGTTGTAATATGATGTTAAAGTATCAGGTTTTCTATCAGCACTGATATCACAGATATCACCAATAATATGATGGCTTGTGGCCTAAATTTATAATTGCCAAAAATCCTTAATTTCAGATGGAGGTCAATAAAATTAAAGATGCAATTTTTTACAGACCAGGTTAAAAGCCTTTGTTTTAGAAGGTTGTGAAAAGATAAGTGACACTTTTAACTAAGATATCAAAACAGTAAGAAAAATGTAAAGCTACAAAGTAAAACATGCTTAACTTTTAAAAATAAATTAAAAACTAGAATAAAAAGCAAAAAAGGAGACTTAAAATCAAATGATATTTTGCACAAAATTTATGAGATGATGCCTACGCATTAGTACAAGTTCTACATTTCTCACTCTGCAATATTTCCTTAAATTTAAATAATGCTAATATTTTGTGTGCAACAATTAACTGATTATTCCAACTGCAAATGACTAATTTGTGCTCAGAAGTTATGGAAAATTTGAATGAAGCAATGCAAATTTTGCCTGCCACCGTATCTCATTCACCATAACTGCTATCAGACTAGCAAAATAAATATAGGCAATTAGTATACCTTCACATATAAGCATTATGAATGTTTATGCAGGGGATAAACTACATAGATAATGACATTTTTGAAAGTGGAAATAAATCACATGTATTAAAAAATCAAATTATTAAATTTCCAGTGTTTTAAATTATAAAATATTATATAAATTGATATTACAATCACACTTCATCATACTCTTTAAATGTCTGTATTAAAAGCTTTCAAGATTATAAAGAGCTATAGTATGCACACAATATGATGTAATAATAAATGTATTTATCCAATAACAAAGTTCTTAAAATTGTGGTTTTACTTTCTCTAGATATGTCATGATTTACAAAGCAGAATAATATGTGTGTGTAGTTCTCACTAGCAGATTTTATTTAAAGAGGTATCAAAAACACTATTTACTTCCAATTTACAAAGTATAGGATGGTAATTGAAATTTTACATTATAAAATTACATTACATTATGTAATGACATTACATTATAAATTATTACAAAACGATTTATACTTTATCCTTCCTGGATGATTTTACCTACAACTAATTTTCAAGTACATAAAACTACTTTAAAAATGTCTACATTACATTAATGTAATGTCCACCAGTCAATAAGGTCTACTGCTTTCAATATCCAGAAAAGTATATACAAAGGCTAAACATTACAGATTTGTCTGAACTTTCCATCTGTAAAACCAAAAAAGGACACTGGGAACTGTACATAATGTTCTATTGCACTTTGCCTTTCCTATTTTAACAATTAACAGAAACTGATCTTTTATGCTCTTACAAGAGTGATTTAGCATTTAATAGGAAGGACATTTTACTTTCATGTTTTAAAAGATAATAGACTCAAATTACTTCTGGTGAAGCCTAATGAAAGATGTTCAATTTAAAGATTTCATTTAAGGAATTTGTTAGAAAATAACACAGAGTGAGTAATTTTCTAGAAATAAGATAGTATAAAAAGGTCTCAAATGCTACCATTGGCACTAAATTTAATTTTTTGAAACAAAGCAGGAACACAGATAACCATTTAGCAAAACTTTAAAAAATTATTAACATATTAAAATAAGGAATCTGATTTTTAAAAAATCATCTGGAAGCATGCATGAGAAAACCGGTTGTCATGGAAACAGGCAGTATAAATGGCAATAAATCCAGAAGAAAATGTCAGTGCCTCTGAACAATGAATGAACACAAAATGCTGCTTGTGAACTAAAACACCAACAATGGAAGAAAAGTACACAGATATTTTAAAATTTTCATTCCACTTCTACAAATATTACTTGTTAATAAGAAGTCAGGGTAAAAATACTGATACTTGTACTGAAACAAATGAAAAGTATTCTCAAACAATAATTGGGGAACTGGAAATGACACTATTATTTCTTTCTTTTTAAAGATTTTATTTATTTATTTGACAGACAGAGATCACAAGTAGGCAGAGAAACAGGCAGAGAGAGAGGAGAAAGCAAGATCCCTGCTGAGCAGAGAGTCCGATGCGGGGCTCAATCCCAAGACCCTGGGATCATGACCTGAGCTGAAGGCAGAGGCTTTAATCCACTGAGCCACCCAGGTGCCCCAAATGACACTATTATTAAAAGAAACTACAAATTCATCAATCTTTCTGCTTGATAAGTTCAAATCTGAAACTATCAGGCTGTTCATAATAATATATAAATTACACTTAAGTTATACTTAATATAGACACAACAGATAGCATTTGCCACTAGTAAATATTTCAGAAGAGCTAATGCCATTATTAAAATAGTAAAATATGATATTATTGCATTACTTTAAGCCAAAATATTCTAATAATTTATTAATATAATATTCAATACAGAATTAAAATGTTTAAAAGATACTCTACTTAATATTAATATAATTCATTTATTTTTAAAATTCTAAGCAAAATAGCTTTAGAGTAAAAAAATTCATGGAATCAGGATCAGTAAAACACTAAATACCTAAACAAATTATACCAAAATCATATAGCTAACAGTTTATGTCATCAGTTTAAACACAGGCAACAACATATAGATCTCTCACATTATCTGAATTTTGTCAATATTAAAATAAATAAATACAAGTTTTATATATGAACTCTATTAAACACAGTTTTTCATGCATGATATCCATGAGGGAAAACTCATGTTCACAGTTATGATGTACATGTACTGTCACAGATTATTATTTTACATAATTACAACAAAATATTTAGATTAAATAAAAGAATAGAATTCTCCAACAGATAAGCATTGACTTATTAATATAATACTAGGTAAAATGCTTAAAATTATGACACTGAATATTTATAAATAGATAATATTTAAGGCTCATTCTTTCAATCTCAATAAATGAATGTGTATATTCATGTGACAGCTGATGTAAGTAGTTACCTTGCCTTTTTCTTCCAAAAGAGTATCAAATCATGAGCACTGGGTGATGAATCGAATTGCTGAATCACTAAATAAAACACTTGGAAACTAATATAACCTTGTATGTTTGCTAACTGGAATTTAAATTAAAACAGAAAAAGAGTATCAAATCAAAATAAAAGTTTCCATGTTACCAATCCTTCTACTTATATCTAATAATTTTCCCCTTTATTTTCACCATGTATTTAACTCTTCTTTCCAATGTTTCTACAAACATTTATTTATTTATTTAAAATATTTATTTTAGAGAGAGAGCACGCACACTGACGCACAGTTGGGAGGGGCAAAGAGAGAGGGAAAGAGAAACTCAAGCAGACTCTGCACTGAGCACAGAACCTGATGCCTACTGATCTCACCACCTGTAGGTCAGGACCTGAGCAAAAAACAAGAGCCAGATGCTTTATGGACTGGGCCACTCAAAGTTATTTTACAGTTTTATAATAATATGAGATCATGAACATGCATCCTCCTTCTATTAAAAGCATGATAAAGAATGAATGACAAAAGAAAAAACAAGTGTTGGTTAAATTATTTACTTTCCCATGACAATTATTGCAATACTTTTATCTGTAAAGAAAAATACATCATGGTTGTTCCTTGGAACACCTTACAAAGTCTGAATTTTTCTCTCCTCACATTTATAAATGTCTACTTATATTATTTGCTATTTCAACACTTACTGGGATATGTATATATGTGTACATAAGGTGAAAAGCCACCAGTATACATCTTAAATTTTCAAAAACGTATCCATGTAACCAGCATTCAGATCAAGAAATAGGGCATTAAAAGCTGTCCCACTGCACCCTGCTCTAACACTACCTGCTCTCCCCAAAATTAACCATTAACTATCTCTGACTATTATCAGAGGTTAGTTGTTTGATTTTGAGCTATATATAAATGGAATCAGATGGCATTAACTCTTTTATGTTTGGTTTGTCTGAATATTGCATTTGTAAGATCAGTGACATTGTATTTGTAGTTAACTCATTCTTACTGTTGTTATGTATCCCATTGTGTGAGTTTAACAGAATTTATTTTTATACTCTACTGTTGAAGAGGTTTTAAGTAGTTCAGGGCTATTGCTAATAATGTCAGTGTGAATATTTTTATATATTTTTTGGTGAATATAGGTACACATTTCTGCCATTGGAATGGAAGTACTAGGTCATATGATAAGTATATGTCCAGCTTTAGGAGATAGTCTCAAATGATTTTCCAACGAGCTGTACCAATTGACACTCTTAGCAGTTTATGAAACTTAGAGTTAATCCATATGCTTGCCTACACATAGTATTGTCAGTCTTCTTCACTTTAGTCATTCTGGTGAATGTACAGTGGTATCATAACTAATGGATTTGTCCTCTTTTAAGGAGTTTATTGACCATTAGGATATTCTCTTTTGTAAAATTCCTATTCAATTGGCCCATTTTTTACTAGGTTGTAGCTTCTTCTTTTTGACTTGAAAGCATTTTTTGCATGCTCTAAATATATCTTCAGATATATGTATTGCAAATATATGTCCTCCTTTTTTGGCTTGTCTGTTTACTGTTAAGGATACCTATTGATGAATAAAAATTCTTAATTTTAGTAATGGTTCAAATATATCATTTCCTCCTTTATGGTTAGAGCTTATGTCCTATTTCAGAAACATTTACCTACTTTAAGGTCATAAAGATGTTCTGTGCTTTTCCCCAACACCCTTATCTTCTTAAAATTGACATACAGATCAGCAATCTATTTGTAATTGATTTTTAACAATAGTGTGAAGTGGGAGCCAACGTACATATTTTTTCCTATTTGGTTACTCAATTAACGTAGACTATGTTTTCCAAAACTGCACTATCGGGTCAACTTTGTCACAAATGAACTAACTATATAGTTGGAGTTTGAACCTGGTTTCCTTATTAAACAGATTTTTCTATTCTTTTGGACTACATCTATTCCGAAGCATACCACACTGTCTCAATGGGTCTGGGTATCTGGCAATGTAAGTCATTTAACTGTGTCTTCATTATGTTTATAAACATTTATTTTTATCCCCAGGGGTACAGGTCTGTGAATCGCCAGGTTTACACACTTCACAGCACTCACCAAAGCACATACCCTCCCCAACGTCCATAACCCAACCCCCCTTCTCCCAACCCCCTTCCCCCCAAGCAATCCTCAAGCCCACATCATTTTCCTGGTCACAGCCCTTGTGTATTCAGAATAAAATCCAAACTCCTTACTGGGGTTTACAATGTTGCTCATGTTTTGGCCACTGTCTACTTCTCTGATTTTAGATCTTATTTTATATCTTAATCTCCAACTCCCCCCCCACCACCACCATTCGCCCTGTATGCTGAAGCTACATAGGCCTTCTTGCAAACCCTAGTTCTTTTTGCTAGAATGTTCTTTCCCCAAACATCATCACCTTTGTATGGCTTATTTCTTCAAAAATACCAGTCCTGAGACAGATCTTTGCTATTCAGGTTACCTACAAAGCTTCCTTCCCTTTTTCAAATAATGTTAGTAATTTAGATGTTTATTGGTTTTCTTGGCCACTAGAATGCAAGTTTCATAGGAGCAGAGGAAGCATGAGGGGTGGGGCAGGCAGAGAGATAAGTAGGCTCTCTGCTGAGCAGGAAGCCCAATGCAGGACTCGATTTTAGGACCTTGGAATCATGACCTGAGCTGAAGGTGGATGCTTAACTGACTGAACCACCCAGGTGCCCTACAGGTCTTGTTCTACTGCTTTATTTCAAGCACCTGGATATGTAAGTGCTCATTAAATATTTGTTTAATGTAAGAATTACTAAAGGCTGTATACTATGGTTGAAAGAAAACAAAATTGTAAGTTGAAAAGATTAAATGGACTTTTGTACTGCCTGTTCCTTCTTTTTTTTTTTTTAATTGTGTTATGCTAGTCACCATAAAATACATAAAATACGTAAAATAGTTATTGATGGAGTGTTCCAAGATTAATTGTTTATGTTCTGGGGTAGGAGAGTCACTATTGGAGTCAAGGATTAGCAAGGAGGCCAATTAAAAAAAAAAAGACTAAATGGAAATATGTACCTCAGAATGCTGATTAAGATAATTTAATAGTTGTAATTAATTTTATTATAAATACCAAATTTACTGTTTATCACTTTCCAGCTAAAATCGAGAGGCTACTTTTACCATCAATAAAACATGTCTGAAAATTATACTCATCAATAGGTTATACATACCACGTTGTATGGTTGTATGTAGTCAGTAGTCTGTATCAACAAGTATATCCTTTGAACTCAAATAAGTTTACAAACTATTACCAGTTTCTTCTTCCTCAATTTCAGAATAAAGATACTCTGCATTTTTGGGGGGGCGTCTGGGTGGCTCAGTGGTTAAGTATCTGCCTTCGGCTCAAGTCATGATCTCAGGAGTCCTGGGATCAAGCCTCTCATTGGGCTCTCTGTTCAGCAGAAGGCCTGTCTCTGCCTCTCCTACTCCCCCTGCTTGTGTTCCCTCTCTCGCTGTATTTCTCTCTGTCAAGTAAATAAAATCTTAAAAAAAAAAAAAAGATACTATGCATTTTTTTTTTAAATTCTCAGGAAATGTCTGTTGAAACAAATATGCAAAATCTGGGCTGGAAACAGGACTGGAAAAACACCAACTATTCTGATGAAATGTCACTTATAAATGAGACTATACAGTTAAATGCATTCCCAAGTTTTAATCGCTATCATAAACACGGCATAAATCCAATACTGTATGTTAAATAACATTTCAAATTAATAATAAATCATAATGTTATTTTGTAATGAAATATTCTTAAACATGCTTATGCCAAAGTGAAGAAACATTTTATATAAAGATATTTTAATTCTGATAAAAATTTTCATTAGTGGTTCACTTTAGTTGTGGTGAATAGAGTAAGAACTTAAAAAAAACACCGGACTACTTATTTAACTAAATGTGGACATTTACAAAATCTTAATAGTATCACCATAAATAAAATCACAATTTTCCCAAGTAGCAAGTATCATAAATGATAATAAACATTAAAATTCATGAACAATGTTTTATGAAATAAAATAATTGATTTCTTGAAATAGTTTTATGATAAAAATTAAGTAACTGAGTTCTTCTTTGCAATTTCATATTCTGACTGTATTTATTCCCAATTTCATTAAACTTAGAAATTTAAAAAAAATTCCTATTGGGCTTGATCTTGGAAATTGAAAAGGTGATTTTAATGCTCATTAAGAAAAAAGGCATAATTTCATGTTTTTTGAAATAGGATACAGATAAGAGTATACATTATCCTGTCAAGTCTAAATCTATAATAATTAGAATATTTTGGTATTTATCCACCATCATACCAACAAAAATGGGTCAGAAGAAAAAAGCCTGAAACATACTCTGGAAAATAAATTATGTATAGGATAAGGTGTTATAAAGAAACAGGAACTCAGACTATTTCTGTAAGAATGAAATAGGAAAAGCTATTTGAGAAAGAAAAAAGTGGATCTGCAAGTTTTACCACAGAACACCTTACATTCTAGGTATATTCAAGAGTTAAAGGTCTATGTTTTTAGAAAGTTATTTGACAATACAAGTTAGGAGCTTTACATTTTCATATTATTTGGCTCTCTAATCCTTCTTATGGGAATCTCTACAAAGAAATATTCAGAAATGCAAATATTTACGGGGGGAAGGAGTTCATAAAGAATGTAACAAAATACAATGAACTTTAATTTTCAACAATAGATCAATAGTTGACAAATTATGTTAGGTAGAATATTATGCAGCTTATGATATGTGAATAAAAAAGTAATCTGAGAATCACAATTATTTAGAGAAAAGGATAAAAAGATAAATCTGACACAAAAGAAAACAGTTAAAACTTTACCAGTATTTGTGTAGGGATTATAGAATTTTGTTTTCCTTTCTATAGTTTTCTGTTGTCCAAATGGTCTATAAATAAGTACACTTACAAACAACTATAATAATTATGGTAAAAGCATTTTAAAATAACAGAGTTGTCATTATTCTATAAATCAGATTGCAGGTGTCAGCTTATTTTACAAGCCCTCCTTCATTAATAACCACCTGTTTTTATCATTTTTATGACATAACAAATTATTTGAAATTTCACTCTATTTCTTGCTTTAGAGTAAGCATATTGGTGTAAGAAGATCAAATCTAATCTTTTTAATTATATTGGGAAATAAGGAACTACTGCTAAAATTTCTCATTTGTAAAATATGAGTCTACATTTCATATTTTTTCATATCTGTTTAAAATCTAATATTTTGTACTTCTATAGGGCTATCTATGGAAATAAATAGGTATGTTCAATACTGAAATTAGTATCAAAACTTTGTAATGGATACATTAACAAGAAAACATTTTCTCCTTTTAAGATATTATCATATTTTTAACCTAAATGATTTATTCATCTTTTCATGTAAAATATTCTAATACTGTATTTAGAACATATTATAGTTCATCCAACATAACTATATAATGTAGAATTTAAAAAGTAAAATACATTGTCAATGCCCAAGCAATCAGATTAGAATTTTTAAGTTACATTCATACCTCAACCAATCATATTACAATCTGTGAATCTTCTGAAGGATCAGAAAAGATGGCAGGAATGAAAGCACATGTGAGTATAGAGCGCAAGTGAAGATAAACAGTGAGACGATTATTGAGATAGTAGCAAATGATGCGCATTAGAGAATAAATAGGACAGATTAAGGATAGGTAGAACAGGACCAGATTATAAGGGGCTGTGAAGTTCAGACAAAAGATTTTGGATTTGATGTATGAGTTCTGAGATCAATGATGTCATTCAAGTTTGTTTTAGAAAAATTAGGCTGTTAACATATATGAAAAAAAAATAGGAAGAAAAGGCTAAATAACCAAAGGAGGGTGAGGAGTGGTAACAAACTCCAAAAATGATGGACTGAAATAAAATATGTCTTCCTTAATAGGTATTTTGAATTGTTTTTCTAGTGATGGTAATAGATTCGTATGACTCAGTTTCTTAACCCCTGGATTCCTAGCATCACCCTATGGCTAATAAAAACAAAAGCTATATGACCTTAAGAGGAACAAGTAATTATCTGAAAAACAACACAAGAAAACATATTTTCTGAAATAAGTAACAGAAGGGGAAATGTTTTTTCTTAATTTACATCCCCATCAGCATGGTCTTGAGAAGAAAAACATTATGGTAAACTTCATGAGTTAATGAATGGGTTAAATTTCTCTTGATATGCATATGGAGTCAATTCTCACTATTTGCTGTAGTTACTATCCACACAGTCTCCCCAAACATTAAAACAGGGAACAATGAACTAGAACTCTTCAGGCAAATACAGGCTTAGGTTTCTGAGAGCCTGTGGTCACATATTTTCATCAACCTTCAATATATAACTGTGTTTTATCAGTGTTTCTGCTTAGGAAACCTTATTTAGTATATATTGTTGATTCATAAACATTGAACTTGGAGTCAATGGTCCTGTAAGTCATGCCTGGATAAAGATTACCCATCATGGCGTATTTTTTCTGCAAAGTACAACACACACCTCCTGCACTGAGAAACACTAGACAGCTTAGAGAGCACTCAGCACCGTGCTTGAGGCCATTTTAACAGTGTAATCACCAGCGAAAAGCACAAAATTGTGAAAGATGTAGCACTAAACTGTGAAAAGTACACTTGTTTAGTATATGAAAGCTGAAACAAGAAGGCAAAGCATTGCCTTATTTGACATAAGCTGTGAATGTGTGTGCCAGGTGACCTAATTTTTTTTTTTTAAAGATTTTTATTTATTTATTTGACACAGAGAGATCACAAGTAGGCAGAGAGGCAGGCAGAGAGAGAGGAAGGAAAGCAGGCTCCCCGCCGAGCAGAGAGCCCGATGCGGGTCTCGATCCCAGGACCCCGAGACCATGACCCGAGCGGAAGGCATGTCATTACATTACAGATTAATCATTGCCTATTGAAGATTAAGTGGAAGCTCAACCACACAGTTAAATAGATTTTGAAATATGGAAATCTACTCTACAATGCATTGGGATCTGAAAGATGTTATGGGAAGTATAGTTTGAACTCAGAAAATACATGTGCTGCAAATCTGTGTGAGAATGGAGATTTCACTTCTTATTTTAATTGTTAGTTGCACAGAAAAGACATACTTGTGATCCAAAAACTTACTGTAGGAATAACTTAATGCAACTTTATGTCTTGCACAGAAGTATTGTTTTGCCATGTAATCTTGGGTTGAATTCATTACAAACATTATCAAGTCTACATCAAAAGCTAATTTTCACAGCTATTTAATGCCACTAACAGTGGTTGAGGGTCAAGTCATTTTTCTCAGTCACTAAGATTTCCACATTGGTCTGAGCTCAATAAACCTCAATGCACTTTATCACTAAGTTATTGAGCTATGCTATGTGGTAGGGCAAAGCAGGACAGTCATCTTTTATTTCTAATAAAATCCATAGAATGGACAATGATGAAGTCTAAGAGAGTGAAGGAAGTCGACCACTGAAATTACTGGCTTGATAACACATAATAGATTCAAATATATTCTATAAGGTATTTGCTGATTTAGTAACATAATGAATAAGCACAGGTTCTCAACACATTTCCATAAGCCTTGTATATTTATAAACATATTTTTTACTACCATCAGTAATAATACATCTTATCATGTTGTGCTTAAAGTTGTCATGAACTGATGTTTCCTCAACTTCTCTCAAAATAGTATCACAGACTATTAACAGAATATTACTCATCAACCACATTAATTCCTTCAAGAAAAACTGGAATTAACTCCTTGAATAATTTATTTTCTCTGGACATGTTTTAATTTACTTACCATTGGGAAATGCTTTCTTTGCTTGACTAACAAATTAACTACTCATAAACTTACTTTGGTGGCAACCTCATTTCACTTTGTTTTCATAAATAAGATATTCTATTTAAAACTTTTCTAACTGTTGCATTTTAGAGTGTTGGGAATGTTCTGATAAGTGCAAAATCTGTTACTGTGGACATTTACTCTTTTAACACAGCAATTGTCTTATTGCATAGTAACACAATGCTATGTGACCTAATTTGTAACAAAATAATTCACACCCCATGATGTCTTAAAAGTACAACACTTGAAGTTCACATTTCTCTTCTTTCCTTGTTTTGACATGGATATGCATTGGTCAAAACAAATAAGTAAATTGCTGTAGTACAGCAAACACTGCTGAGTTATTACAGTGTTGCTATGATCTGTAGTGCATGGAGAAGTAGTGAGAAGGGATGAGAGTGCCATATGTGATCTCTGTTGCAACTACTCAACTGCCAGTGTAGCATGAAAACAGCCACAGATAAAGCAGTGTGGTTATGTTCTAATAAATTTGTATTTAAAATATTGAAACTTGAATTTCATATAATTTTCAGTTTCTTGAAATACCACTTTAAAATGTTTTTTGAATGACTTGAGGTTTTTTTTTTTTTTTTAAAAGATTTACTTATTTATTTTAGGGGGGATGAGAGGCAAAAGAAGAGGTGCTCAATGTGGGGCTCAATCTCTTGACCTTGATGTCATGACCTGAGGCCAAATGAAGAGCCAAGATGCTTAACCAACTGTACCACCCAGGCACCCCAACCACTTAAGATTTTAAACCATTTTTAAAATCTTTTGAAATATGGAAATCTACTGCCCATAGAGACATGGTGGGGACACGGTGGGCAGTTTTGACTCACAGATCAAAGTCTACCAACCCCAGGTATAAATAAAACCAAGTCTACTAAAAAGGGTTTCTGAAACCTAGTGATCACAGCTTAATTAGTTTGAACATGGTGGAAAGTAGTCTGTGGATCTGATGCCTCTAAGATCAAATATCTCTGGAGAATAAAAGAGACTGTTTCTTACCAGTGACTGTAAGTCACACTGCAGAAAGACTTTCACTTGTATTTGTTGGTGTTGTTAAGGGGTTTATGAATTCAGATAAGCTAACATAAGTTTACCATAAAAATGACTCAAAGGACATGTGCCACTATAATTTTACTCAACATTAATATTAATAATATTAATTACTCAATATTAAAATGACATCACATATTTTACTTCTGTCAAATCACAGGAAGCGGCAGAGGGTCTTCTTTGGTCAACTTATTAAAGCAGCCAAAATGACTTAGTATTCATAGGTCATCTTCTAGAGCAATAATAGAGAATATCTCCGAATATCCTATAAGTTCTTCAAGGTGTATTTGGAACACTTTTTCCTATGCAAAATGTGATGGAATCAATGAAATGAAATGTTTTCTTTAATGTGGTTTTGTAGATATATAGATGGGAGACCCAAGAAGACATCCAAGGGAATAACTCAAGTAATCATTAAATAAAAAGTGAAACTTTAAAGTAAAGTTATAGGAAGTATTAAAAAAAACAGAGAAATGAATATTTTAACAGTGTAGAGGATGTTTTACAATTTTAGTAGTACATTAATAATTCTTTTAACAGAAATATTACTACTGAAAATGTAATAAGCTGCAATTAGTCCCATCTGCACTTGAAAGTATAATGCAAAAATAAAAGAACAACAAAAAATCATTTCACATATACATTTTTAGAGAGATAAAATATTTACATGAGTTAACACATGATTTCAAAGTAACACATTCATGAGCATCTTAGTTTTGTTAAAAATTTCCATTCTTTTACCAAAATACATCTGTCCAGTGCTATGTAATAAGAAAAACATTTGTCTGTTTTACATTAGCAATTATTGTACTTTTATTATCAGCCAACTTATTTTGTAGGATGTATCAGCTATAAACATTAAAATAGATGTGGCCAATTCCTACAAGAGCTTTTTCCTGTAGTAGACAAATAACTTTGCTAACTTCTCCTCCATTTCTCATATAAAAAGGAAGTTTTTTAAGACTCAAGTGTCCTACTATTATATTTATAATGAAGGAAAAAACCAAGATTCAGAAAAGGTTCTGTGACAATCTTTGTAAAAACACTTCTGTCTTATCACACTTTCATTAAATGACTATGACACACTTCATATTACAGTTACATGTCTAAAAGTTACTTGCAAAGTTATTAGAAAATGAAATCACATTCTCCTATCATGGTATCATTTCTGCTCATAAGTCCTCATAATCATAATAAGTCCTCATTTTCTCTTTTCTTCTCTTACTACCTTAATGATTTACGTCAGTAAATGTATATCTGATTAACAACCACCTAGAATCAAAGTATACCTAATTCATAAAACCGTACTTCTCATAAACATCAAAACAAATCACTAATGGGAATATATATGTAAAGCAATCAAAAGCTTTTTGCTAAAAACTACAGTCCCATGGGCTTCCACGTGTAATAATTTCATATTCTTAATACTGGATTAACATGCAGTAAGCAACCTCTAATATTCAAAGCTCTCTCTCTAAAGTTCATTATAGCATATTCCTGTCAAAAGTCCTTTTCATCTCTTAAATCTGCCTCCTTCTTTGTTTCTGCAGAGTTTTTGCCTCCACTCTTTTTCTGCTTAGTAGCCCATAAAGAAAAATGTTAATGTATTTGTTTTGGGGAGACTCAAAATTCATTTGACATGAATTATTATGGACAATAATAAACGTTTTTTAAATTTAGATTCTAAAATTTGAAGTGTTGCTAACAAAAATGTAAACTATAAGACATTCTTTCCACCTGGTAGTTTTAGTTTACATTGTAATATGTATTGGAAATTATACAATTCTTACTTTTTTGTTTGTTCTTTTAAGTTAAAAGTTCAGTTTAAGTAAAAAACTGCATTCTAACTTAAGGAATCCTCTTAATGTGCTAATAAATAAGTTAACTGACAATATTGAGAAATCAATCCTCATATTGCTCAGTAAACAGCTCAAATTTGAGAAATGTTCAACATAAGAATATATTTTTAACCCTGCAAACTGGGTGGGGTTTATTGATGACTAACATGGGTCTGTTTTTCATCAATTACTAAATACCAAAAGTATAACAAATTTGGATCAGTTACTTTTCTATTCAGTCATCCTTCTTACAATTTTAAAGCTGGTGTTGCTTAGAAACCCATATAAACACTCTGTGTCTTTTAAAAGGAAGAAATAAAAAAATTCTTGGCATAATTTTTAAACTGAGATAACTGTAGAATTAGACCAAAAACACCTAAATTTATTTAAAAGTTCTAGTACAATTTAAAATATTCTTAAAAAACAACAAAAAAACCATTTTTATTATTCAAAAATTTGTTATATTTTTTCCATTCAGCACTTTTACTGCCTACACAATACTAAGTGCTTTATAGTCATGGATTTCTTTAGCCCTTGTGATAATCTGACAAAGTTAATTTGTATCTGTCCCTCTCACAGTGAGGAGGGAATAATTTGTTACATTTTTAAGATTAGAAAAAACATACATGCTTACTCACTTTATTAGCAAATGAACTATATATAGTTATTCATATTCCTCTGTAATTGACTATACTGTATCTGAAACTAACACTAATACTGGATGGTGAAAACAATTTTTACGTAGAAAATTCTACATACAAAAATACAAATGAATTTACAGTCTAGAGGAAGAAAACTAAAAGCAATTTGTCTTTATTTTTTAATAATACCTTCTCTCTTCAAAAGATCTAAAATAATTTATGGACAAACCTACTTTCAAGACAGTGCTCTTGCAAATGAATAACATAGATTTTATCTTACTAAAGAAAACTGGACAAATACCATATGATTTCACTCCTATGTGGAATCTAAGAAACAAAACAAATGAGTAAAGGGAAAAAATAAGAGTGAAAGAGAGAGAAAGAAAAACTAAAAATGAGACTCATAACTACAGAGCACACACTCAGGGTTACCAGAGGGAGGTAGATGGGGGGATGGGTGAAATAGGTGATGGGTATCAAGGAGTGGACTTGTGATGAGCACTGAGTGATGTATGGAATTGTTGAAACACCATATTGTATACCAGAAGCTAATAAAACCCTGTATGTAAAATAAAAAATTCTTTGTTTCTGAATAGACACTTCTCCAATGAAGACATACAAATGGCTATCAGACACATGAAAAAATGTTCATCATCACTAGCCATCAGGGAGATTCAAATCAAAACCACATTGAGATACCACCTGAAACCAGTTAGAATGGCCAAAATTAGCAAGATAGTAAACAACGTGTATTGGAGAGGATGTGGAGAAAGGGGTACCCTCTTACACTGTTGGCGGGAATGCAAGTTGTTGCAGCCACTTTGGAATATAGTGTGGAGATTCCTTAAGAAATTAAAAATAGAGCTTCTCTATGACCCTGCAATTGCACTACTGGGTATTTACCCTAAAGATACAGATGGTAAAAAGAAGGGCTGTCTGCACCCCAATGTTCATAGCAGCAATGGCTATGGTTGCCAAACTGGAAAGAACAAAGATGCCCTTCAACGGACAAATGGATAAGGAAGATGTGGTTCATATACATTATGGAGTATTATGCCTCTATCAGAAAGGATGAATACCCAACTTTTGTATCAACATGGATGGGAATGGAAGAGTTTATGCTGAGTGAAATAAGTCAAGCAGAGAGAGTCCATTATCATAAGGTTTCACTTATTTGTGGAGCATAGGAAATAACACAGAGGATATGGAGAAATGGAGGCAAGAAGGGAATTGAGGGAAGTTGGAGGGGGACATGAACCATGAGAGACTATGGACTCTGAAAAACAATCTAAGGGTTTTTGAAGGGGCGGGAGGCGGGAAAGTGGGTGAGCCTGGTGGTGGGTATTATGGAGGGCACATATTGTATGGAGCACTGGGTGTGGTGCATAAACTATAAATTCTGGTACACTGAAAAGAAATTTAAAAAATTAAAAAATTAGGGGCACCTGGGTGGCTCAGTGGGTTAAGGCCTCTGCCTTCGGCTCGGATCGTGGTCCCGGGGTCCTGGGATCGAGCCCCGCATCAGGCTCTCTGCTCGGTGGGGAGCTTGCTTCCTCCTCTCTCCCTTTCTGCCTGCCTCTCTGCCTGCTTGTGATCTCTGTCAAATAAATAAATCTTTAAAAAAATTTTTTTTAATTTAAAAAAATAAATAAAAATAAAATAAAATAAATTCCTTGTTTGCCTAAAAAAATAAAGAAAATCAGATATACCAGCAACATAAAAAAGTGTCTACTCATCGCTAGAATAAGGCTATCCCAGATGCAGAGTCTGTATTAAACCTGAGAGAGCGTGGGAAGGCTAAAGTGTTTTGAGGTTCCTAAGAATGCCTAGATCTGGTTCACATAGGAATCAGATATGTTAAAATCCAATGGAGGGTATTGAGTGTTGCAACTGTGCAGTCCTATAGAAAATTATTTAAAACTCAGCATGGAAAAGGGAATTCTATTCACTGGGTAAAGACATGAGCTGTGTTGCTTACCCTGGAAAATAGCCATCAATGTTTGTAACATTTTCAATGGCTCTGGGGCCTGGCAGTGGGACAATTAGATAATCAAATCCCCGTCTGTGTGGAGTGCAATATTACGGTTGCAGATTGTGCGAGACCCGCACTCCCTATTCCCTATTCATGATCTACAAGGATACCCTTGGGAAAGAACTCTTTGAGGATGAACATTAATAAAATCAACAAGCTGATCAGATCTTCACTGCCCAGGTAAGAACCACAGCCACCCAGATATACTATTGTCCAGGGCATAGTAATTCATCCACAATTCAGAAAAGGTTGAAAAATCAAAGCCTTATGATTCTAGCACATGAGGCTTAGGAAGACTGGCAAATATGTCCAGACAGAGAGGTTTCACAGTCAAGTAGAAAAGGGAATTTTAATGCATATAGGCAGGGACACTAGACCTGTGTAATCTTGCCAAATACACTGTAAAGGTCTCCTCTCCTGTTGAGGATACTGCAGAGCACTGGCTGTATTAGACACCTTTCTGGTAAACCACCTACCACTGAGTCTAGACCTTATAGTGTGAGTAAGACATAAGGGAGAATCAGATAAAGGGTGAAGCGATTGCTGATGGGACCAATCACACAGCAGAGACTGAGTCACATGGCCACGGAAGGAAAGCAACAACCTTGACTATAAAAAAGTGAACAACTTAGACAGCAGTGGTCCAGGGGTAGAGAGGGGAAATCATTCCCTCAGCTCTTATCCACAGAGCACATACTTTCAAAGCTACCACTTTTAACTTGACCACCAGAGAACATTATGAACTCTCAGAAATTTCCCAGAAACTGCTGACTTCAGGAGTGAACAGGGAGTAGAATAAGATGAACTTTCTGGACACTATTATGATGCTATTTAGCCTAATTCTATTATTGTTGATAACTTGTGGTCTCCTTCTGTTACTTAAGAGAGGACAAACTCTTTGCATGTTTCCCAGATTATAGCTGATTATTCTAAACTCTCTAGGCCAAGCAGTGATGAAAAACTGCCATACCCTGGACTCCCTGCTGGCTAAAGTGGGGTATGTGTGATTGCCAACACCTCTTGCTGCACTTGGATTAATGACATACTTAACTGGCTTGACTATGGATGAGACTGGCTGAGGTCTATCTTCCAAAAAGTGTTGATTGCCCCATTGGACGTCATATTTAACCTAAGCCCATGTAAGGACAATTAAGGGAAGTGTCTGATAATGTGGTTAAACCTCTTGAGATTTGTTATCTGAATGTGGAAAGGCTGGGAGCAGGAGTTGTAGGGGAATGGCTCCACCATAATGCCCTGGAATCTGTGAATGGGTACTCACAGGTCACGCTGGCAATGTTTTTAAATGCAGCTAAAGCGCATCTTTCCAGAATGTGTTGTAATCTTTTTGGAACAGGGAAAATGGGAAGCTTATGAGGAGCTGCTATAAGGCCACCCCCAACTCACCTCCCTATCCATCAGGGCCGCTATCATGAGATAATTTCTCATATCTTTGCAGGTTCTGATGAGCTAGTTATAAGGTTTCCTACTTCATCCTACCCAATCCTCAACCCCTTAGGGGATAGTTATAGACTAGTAAGTATTTTAGCTGCAGTTATAATTGGGTCCTCAGTAATGGGCTATCCCATTACTCATACTGTGGTCATCCAGCATCTTTTGTTTTCATGTTGTCCTTTTATTGTGTGGAACAAGGACCTGGGAATGTAAAAAGGATCTCCCTTTGTTGTGTATGTTAGTAATAAACTGAATCTAAAAGTAGCTCATTTTATGTTTACCAGTAGATTTTGCAGTCAAGTGTTGCCCTTGCCCTTTCTGTCTGCTACATGCCTCAAAGAAATATGAACTATGGTATATTCTGTCTGTTAAATACTATACAGAAGTAAAAATGAGTGAAGGTATCAGCATGAAAAGATTTATCAGACATGTTGCTAAGATTTTAAAAAAGCAAGTATAGCATGCTTATTTCAAGTCTGTATTTAAAAAAAAACCCTACAAATGTGTATACCTATGTAAAGTATTTGTTAGTAAAAATATGTTAAAAATAATCAGAAAAGAATACATTGAATCTTTAACAGTTCTCTGGGAGAAGACCAAAGGAGTAGTTAAGAAGGTATTTCACTATTTATTCTACATCAATATTATTTGAACTTTTCAAAGCAAAATATTCATGAATTACCCATACAATTGAAAGAGGTGATTAAAATAGTTCCTAGTATATATTTATTGGTACCCATTAATAATTAAGCTCTCTGTTGGCGGGCAGAAGAGCAAAAACATAAAACATAAAAAAGTATGCCCACTATGTGTTAAGTAAATAGATATTAGAATCCACATCTACTTCATCTAAATACCATCCTCATTAAATTTCCTTAAGTTTGAATATAACAATAACAATGCTAGCAATAATGGCACCCAACAATATTTACTGAATATTTTATATCTGATAAAAGCAATGATAAGGTATTTATATGTACAAATTCATTCAAGACAGAAAAAGCACCCTTTTATTTGCTGGATGGACACAGCAGCTAGAATAGTATTTCTTACATGAACCAATACCAAATCTATCTTTAAATTCAAAAGAAAATCTGCCTACTCAATTCTCTATATTCAAAGCTTCTCAAATGTGTGGAGACAACTCTTCCAGCCTTCTGTGAACATGCTTACTAATCAAATTTGTTTTCATACCACGGTCAACTATTAACTCAAAACATTTCTAAAAAGTTAAATGATAAGATTGCTAGGAAAAAACACAGACGAAAACTTGACATTTGCAAAAGTTTCTTAATACACAAAAAGCAAAAAATATAAAAGACATTTATAAACTGAACTTCATGAAAATTATAAGTTTCTACTCCTTGAAAGGCACAAATAAGTAAATGAAAACATAACCCATATGTGGAAAAAAACTATTCATGACACATGTATCTGAGAAAGAATTGTATCCAGATTATATAAAGAACTCTTGTAACTTGAAGAAGAAAATAATACTATAAACACAGGCAAAAGAATTGAAGAGTCAGCTGACAAAAGAAAATATATCAATGGTCAATGAACACGAGAAAACCTACTAGGGAAGTGCAAATTAAAACCACAATGTGATACAACTACGTACAATTTATAATGGCAAAAATTTTAAAAGACTGACACTACCATGCACTGGTGAGGATATGGATCAACTTAAATGTTCATATATTGGCGGTAGGAATGTAAAATGGCATGACCTCTTTAGTATACTGGCAGTTTCTTACGAAGTTAAATATTCTATATAATCCAGATACTCGATTTTTAAGTATTTACTCAAGAGAAATGAAAACATCTGTCTGCACAAAGACTTGAACTCAAATGTTCATAGCAGTTTTATTCTAATAGTCAAAAACAGAAAGCAACTTAAATGTCCATCAACTCCTGAATGAAAAAAACCCACTACATATTCAAACAATAACTACTCCTCAACAATAAGAAGGGATAAATTATTTATGTATACAACAACAGGGATGAACTTGAAAAACATGCAAAGCAAAAGCAGATACAAGGCTACACAATGTAAGATTTCATTTAAGTTAAAACGCTAGAAAAGTCAAATAAATCTATAGTAACAGAAAAGAGATCACTAATTATCAGTGACAAGAGTAGGTATAGGTATGGGAGGGGTTGAGGTGACTGGGGAAGGGGAGGATGGTTTGGCAAGGGACACAATGAAATATCGAGCATGATGGAAATATACCAAATTTTGACTAGGGTGGTAGTTTCATGGTCTTGTATTACTTATATAAATATGGCACATAGGTAGTGACCTTGAAATCATCCTTATAAAACATATAAGCCTTTCATAACTTTTGAGGCAGAAGATATTACATTTTGATGTCCATATCTCGTGTCTATATACATCTGGTAAGAAATTATTTCAAACAAATTTTAATATGTCTACACTCCCTCACTATAGAATTCTTTATTTCATTTTTCCAGATAAAGATTTACAGAAAACATTATTAAATAAAATGTGATTTTTTTAGATCAGCCTTCATGTTATATGGTTCAGAAATCTTACTAGGATATCTATTTCTTTTCTCCTGGCTAACTACCAATACATACTGTTTGTAGTGGATAACCTTGGTTTCTAACAAAAATGTATGATTCAGACATTGGTTTTCCTATTCTAACTTTGCACACTAGTGACAGTTAGCCTACCAACAATATAAGAAGCCTTTCAAATGAAATCAGAGCTATAGCTTCTAAAATAAAGATAAGGCAAACATCTTCTTCAACCCCAAATATACCTGGCAAAAGCTGGGTGCAATCTTAACTTTTCTCTCATGTACTGTATGCACCAGTAAACAAGTCTTTGATGATTCTATTCTATTAGCACTTTTCCCATCTATTTTCTTCCTTTCCATCTCTACTTACATCACTATTTCAGGAGGCACTTCTTTCTTTTGTCGTAATGCAATGGCTAACCTGTCTGTAACCTTCCCACTGGCTTCAGTAGAGTCCTACATGTTGCCAGTGGACTAATCTTTTAAAAACATAGATCTGTTGATGAAAAACCCAGAATTAACATTAGTAACAGACTATTACAGGAAAAAGTACAAATTCAGGAATAATCTACAATATAGCAACTAATTCCTATCTATTATTCCCTCCTGGCCAGACCTAAATTTTAGCTGTAATGATCTATTTGCAATTCTCTCAATCCTTCTTGTATTCAACTCTTTATGGCCCTGGTTCCTGCTACTTGCATTCATGATGAAATCTTTGTCAGAAGTTCTGTTTAAGTGTCAATTTCTTCCTTTTTATTTCTTTTGCTTCCTCCTAGCAAAATTAACTTTCTTCTCACTATGATATGACTCCTGAGATTAAGAATTCTATATTCTTTATTTTTGCATGTATAGAACCTAGCACAATGCTTAATACAGAGTAAGAATGACAAATATTCCTTTAAAATCTTGACAGAATGGACATGTCACTGGGAACCATGTAAATTTTCAAAATTGACTCCAACAAAAATTAAATAACCAAAGAAACCTAAAAGTCTGTCCAAGAATTACAATCAAATAAGCTCTGAGCTCAAATTGCTTTATGTGATCTTTCAAACTTTAAATGATCTTCAGACTTCAAACTTCAAACAATTTTTATGCTATAAAATCTTAAAAACTGGGGCACCTGAGTGCCTCAGGGGGTTAAAGCCTCTGCCTTCGGCTCAGGTCATGATCCCAGGGTCCTGGGATGGAGCCCGCATCAGGCTCTATGCTCCGCAAGCAGCCCGTTTCCTCCTCTCTCTCTGCCTGTCTCTCTGCCTACTTGTGATCCCTGTCTGCCAAATAAATAAACAAAATCTTAAAAAAAAAAAAAAAGAAACTTAAAAACTATTCCAATTGATAGAGAAAAATCGAGCACCTTCAAATTAATTTTATTAAGTAACATAACTCTTATTCCAAATGGAAAAGCAACTCAAACACAAAACCAACCACACATAATAAATTACATTTATTAATATAAACAATGAAAAAATCATAAAGAATTGGTAAATTAGATCCAACACTATTGAAAAATTGATATACTATAGTCAAATGTACCTTAATCGAGAAATGCAAGTGTGGGTTAATATTCAGCTGTACGTAAATATAACACAAATATGTCAAAAGACCAGGGAGCAGGGAGATAATGAACAATGAACAAATTACTGACCTATGTTAAAAAATATATATCTACCCTAAACCAACAGCAAATATGATAGTTAAAAGGAAACTATCTTAGGCATTTACATTAAAAAATGAAAGCAGCAATAAGACAGAAATAGAAACAAGAGGTATAAGGTTACCATGTAAAAGAAGTTATGATTACTTATGATTTTATGACTGTTTAGGAAATGAACTAAATGCCACCATACTTAATGTAATAGTTCAATAGAATAGAAAAAAGCAAATTGGTACTTAAATTTAATAATTTTCCTGTATGTGGTAGGCTGAATAATGGCCTCTCAAATAATATCCATATGCTAATTCCTAGAACTTGTGAATGTTCTCTTTTATGGTGAAGGAAACTTGCAGATGTAATTCAGTTAAATCTTCAGACGGGGAGATTATCCTAGAGTACCCAAGATGGTTGTAAATATAAGCAAAAGGGTTCTTATAGACAAGACGGTCAAAGAAGGAAGTAATGTGATGACAGAAGCCAAGATTTTGTAGAGATTCAAGGAGGGGCTCACAAGCCAAGGAAAACAAGCAGCCTTCAGAAGCTAGAACAAAGAAAGGGGCTCTCCCCTGCAGCCTCCAAAAGGAACCAGCCCTGTCAATACTTTAACTTTAGCCCAGTAAAACTGATTTTGGACTTTTGGCAACTAAAACTTTAAGAGAACAAATCTGGGCTGCTTTAAGACACAAAACTTGTGGTAACTCTCATGTGACCACAGAAAACTAATACATGAACTACAATAACAGTTAAATAAATAAAGAAATAAAGATATAAAATAGCAAATAGCAATGACTTTAAATTAAACAACTAAGCATGATCTTAAATGAGATGAGTTGGTCATCTACATAGAAAAATTTTCCTGAGACAGAATGGAAAAAATAACCTCAGTTCATATATAAAATCCTAAATACTGTAAGACTATCTTGCACAAACAAGCTAATAGTTTTTTTGTTTGTCTGTTTTGTTTTGTTTTTGACCAGTTAATAATTTTAACACAATTTCACTAACACAGAAAGCAAGAATACCTTACTTGGAAAGTATATATATATATATATATATTTTTTTTTTAAAGATTTTATTTATTTATTTGTCAGAGAGAGAGTGAGCGAGAGCGAGCATAGGCAGACAGAGTGGAAGGCAGAGTCAGAGGGAGAAGCAGGCTCCCTGCGGAGCAAGGAGCCCGATGTGGGACTCGATCCCAGGACGCTGGGATCATGACCTGAGCTGAAGGCAGCTGCTTAACCAACTGAGCCACCCAGGCGTCCCACTTGGAAAGTATATTTGGCAAAATGAATTTTAAATTCATAAGTAAAAAGAAATGGAATAATATCCTAGAATAGTTGTTAAAGTATAATAGAATCAGGGAATTATTATCCCAGTAGATAACTCAAAATGTAAAGATACTACAAAGCAATAATAAGTAACATAAGAATTATTATAACAATGGATGAGAATAAATAACCTGTTCCCCCAAATCCCAGGAATACATAGAAATTTTGCATCAAAACAGTATATGTGATTACTTTAATTTATATGGCTAGCATAAGTGAATTATTACTTAGAGAAAATACAGTGAGAACTTTTTCTCTCAAATATCTAAAAATAAATTCTATATAAAATAGAGAATAACAAAGTAAAATATTAGATCAAACCATAAGTAATCATATACTTAACTGCAGAATGAAGAAAGTTATTTTAAGGACATGAAAGGAAAAGGGAAAACTTGATCGATACAACCATTAAAAAATACTAAATTTTGTATGTGAAAAAACACCATAATTGTTTTACATAATTTGGTGGGGACACAGATGGGGAAGAATGGGCCAAGATTTTAAAAGCACATAATTATTGGGAATGGGAACACTGGATAAGAAAGACACAACCATACACTACTACTGGGAGTGTAAACTTACTTAAGTTTTCTTAATTTGGCTTCTAATTTGGCTTCTAATTTTCTTAATTTGGCTTCTAATTTTTTAAAAGATTTTATTTAGTTAGTTGAGAGAGAGAAAGCAAGAGGACAAATGTGGGGTGGGGTAGAAGGAGAGGGAGAAGCAGACTCCCCGCTGAGCAGAAAGTCCATGGCAGGGCTGGATCCCAGGACCCTGAGATCATGACCTGAGCTGAAGGCAGACGCTTAACTGCCTGAGCCACCCAGGGTCCTCAGAATCTTTAAATGTCTTAAAATACTGCATGTACTCCTATGACCCAGTAAATCCATTATTCTATGTTTAATAATTTATAAGAGATCATAAATGAATCATAATGAACACAATCATAAATGTACACAAAGACTTAAATACAATACTATGTACTGTTATTTATATATAAAAAAAAGATTGAAACAAGTATAAGAGACTGATTAAATATATTATAATGAATGCCCAAGATGGAATACTCTACAGACCTTAAAAAAATCACACTTGTGAACAATGAAAATGTATCATCTAAATAATGGATAGGATACAATGTTAAGTGAAAAAAGATGAAAAGCTCTCTATATAGTTTGAACTTTATTTTATAAATAAATGTGCAAAAAGATTAGACGTAACAGAAACACACTTATAAGACCCAGTTTTATCTTTTTTTTAAATAAAGACTTTATTCATTTATTTGACAGACAGAGATCACAAGTAGGCTGAAAGGCAGGCAGAGAGAGAGAGGAGGAAGCAGGTTCTCTGCTGAGCAGAGAGCCCGACGTGGGGCTCGATCCCAGGACCCTGGGATCATGACCTGAGCCGAAGGCAGCAGATTTAACCCACTGAGCCACCCAGGCGCCCTTAGTTTTATCTTTAATACCTTCCTTAATTCATGAAAATAAGTGATAACTTTATATCCAGAAACATTTTAATTAGAATACAGGAAAATGGAATGTCTCCATATTGGGAAGTTTTTCTTTTCTTTCTAAAGCAATGAAAAGGTCATATACAAAAACATTACAAAAACAAAAAAGCAAACAAAAACAAACAAAAAAAGTCATTGATTTGACTCTGTGAAAGTAGAAAATTCTTCATATAAAAAGTGCCATGAACAAGAATGAAGGCAGTTGACAAAAGGGGAAAATCACAACTATATGGGACAAGCTAACATCCTTATATCATCCACTTGACAATGTATACTAATTACATACTACTGCCCAACAATATTCTAGCCTTAGAGGGCACAGCAATAAGTAGACACTTGCCCTCATGAATCTTCCATTCTCATTGGAAACAACAGGTAATAAGTAAGTAATGAATAACTTCAGACAGTGGTAAGTGCTATGAAGACTAAAATGCCTGGGGGTTAAAAAAGCAGCACAACAGAGGCAGTAATGTGGCAGAATGTGGAAGGTGTAAGAAGCAATATTATGTCAGGAACAGCTCCTCTAAGGAGGTAACATTTGAGCTAAAACATGAATGACAAGACAGTCAACCATGTGAAGACTGGCAGAAGAGGGATTCAGAAAATAGAGAATCACAAGTGCAAATTTCATGAGGCAAGAAAGAGGTTAGTGTGTTTGAGAAATCGCTGAAGTGTCTAGAGCATAAGGGACATGGGTGAGACTAACAAAAGATAAATTTAAAAACCTCAAGGCCCAATGATGTTGGGATGTTTAGATCTCTATAGTTAATGTGACCTTTCAAATCAATAAGATAAATAACATCTCAAAATAAACAAGGCCAGAAACAATTGACAACTGGAAAACCATCACCTGTTAATATACACATTAAATTTCAATCTAGCTAGTAAGAAAGATAAAATTTTCTACCTTTCAAACTGACAAGCCATCAGAAATCATTATTTATATATAATGACAGTGAGGTGATAAAATGATGAAACATTAATGTTATTTATGCTAGCAAAAAGTAAGAAAAATATCAAAATAGAGTATAATTTAAATAAATTATGATACATTTTTACCATAGCAAAGTCCAAGTCCACTAAACTTTATCTTCAAAAAATATTTCATGTTTAATTATGTCTGATATTGTTGATTACACCATTTCTAATCCATTCACAAATTCTACCAGTGCTCCTCTAAAACATCCTGTCATTATTTCTACTGCCAAAAGCCCTAATCATAGACATCATAATTTCTGGGACTACTGCAATATATCTAATAATTACCTCTCTTAGACCCTAACTCCTATTCCTTGTTTATCTTCCACACAGCAAGAAGAGTGATGTCCTCTGTGTGAATCATCATAAAACTCTAGTATCCAATGTCAACACATGGTAACTATAATACAATTTCAACTTCTTACTATGGCCCCTTTGATCTGGTCCATGAATTATTTCAAAGACCTCACCTCCTGCCACGCTCTCACCCACTTCTCCTCCCAACAACATTCAACATACACAACATTCTTTCTGTTTTTTTTTTTTTTTTTTTTTTTCAACAGGTCAAACTCACTCAGATCCAAAGACCTTTGCCCTTCCTATTTCTGATTCTGGGAATGTGATTTTCTTCCTTCTAATTATTTAGAGCTCAACTCAAATGTCCCATCTTTGATGCTTCGTCTTGCTATCCTAGCTAAAGTATATTCCACCTCAACATTTTTTATCATATGCATTTATTTCCTTCCCAGTACCTATGCCTATTTAAAATTATGTATTTATTTAGTGTTTCTCTGCCTCTTCGGCAACAAAATAAAATCTCCATTAAGAGCAAAGACTTCCTACATTCCCAGCATGCAGGACAGTGCCTAGCACACAGTATCCCTAAATAAACATTTACTGAATGAAGGAAGAGTAAAAATAATTGAATATTATACAAATAACAAAATGTTAATTATATCTAACTTATTCAGTGTCAGGAAAACCGTAAGTATCATATAATATATAGGGTATAAAAGCAACTTATGCTATAATTAATATATACATAAAACTTGAAAATAGATTTAAAAAATCTATCTAGGCTTCAAATTTTATTTTTATATAGCAAAAGTAAAATTAAACTGGAAAGTTTATATCATTTCAAAGAAATAACTGAGAAATGAGAATATAAGAAGGTGGATTTACAAAATTAAAAGTTCTTTGTACACACATATATATGTACAGATAAATGATAGATCTGGATAAAGGTGTGTACACACACACACACAGAAAGAAACAGGAGGAAAAAGGAAGAAATAGGAACATACTGATCAAAATCATCAAAATTATAAACTGAAAATATTTTTGAGAACACATTTAAAAGGTCATCTTATTTCTGTATAACACTAACATTCATTCCAATAATTTTACAAAATACTCCAGAAATAATCAGAATAAGCACATTTTCAAATTCGATCAAATCTGAAATGATAGCACCTTCATAATGTAAATTTCCAGAAACCAGTGATTATCTTCAAAGGCTACAATGAGAAGAGGCAAAAGGAAAAAATAAATTCTCTATAAAGTTCTAGCACAGGAATCACTAAAACAGCCTGTAACACAGTTATTCCTCTTAGGAGTTGCCATTTCCACGTACTAGAATCAATCAGATCCACCTGTGGAACTAGGCTGAAGACTTTTGCAAGATTGCAAAAGAAGCTTGCTTCCCATTTGGATTTCATACCTCTGAAAGAGCTACAAAAGGACTAATGTAAAAAGCAAAGTAACCGAGACTTCCGTTAAAATTACATTGTCAAGATGGCATATAATGATATTTTTAAAAATGGGATCAAAGAGAAAAAAACCCTGAACTTTGTTTAGTTATAGCAAAACCCCACAAATCATCATCTATACTAGCATATTGTCAAGAAAATCTGTTTTCACATAATGAGGACCAAGCCAAATGTAATCAATAGATTATTCAGAATTCACTTAAAGCATTTTTCCTGGTAGTGTTAACTCTAATAGGTTTATCATCAAGTTGGAATAATGTATGATTAATTTTAACTGTGGCACTGCTCTGTGTTTTAGCAATCCATTCAAAAATTTAAGGCTTAGGGGCGCCTGGGTGGCTCAGTGGGTTAAGTCTCTGCCTTCAGCTCAGGTCACGATTCCAAGGTCCTGGGATCGAGCCCCACATCAGGCTCTCTGCTCAGTGAGGAGCCTGCTTCCCTTCCTCTCTCTCTGCCTGCCTCTCTGCCTGCTTGTGATCTGTCTGTCAAATAAATAAATAAAAATCTTTAAAAAACAATTTTTAAGGCTTAAACAAAAGGAATCAACTACTTCACAATTAGTTGATTAAAACCAAAAAAGATTTACTGAGACTATACTCCATGGAAAGCACAAAGGTTAAAAATGACGTTCCCATCTTCAAGAAAAATTTAATATAAACAGAAAGATAAATCTAGTACACGAATCTTGGCAAGTGATAAATAATGAACTAGAGTTTATCAATGGATATAGAATGAAGCATACTGATTCCAGATACACATTAAAAACAAAATAATTAAGATCTGGAAATAAGTAGGATGACATTTTGTCAAAGGAGAGGAGAAAGTGGTATTATTTTGACCCTCGGTGACAAGATATATGGTGAAGTCCTAAGCAAGAATGATTGAGTTGGGAGGCAGAATGAGAATTGAGAAATAAAGATTTATTTTGGTTTCAGACATGCTGAATCGTCATAACCTTCAGCATAGGGGGAAAAAGTGGAGCCAGAATCTCAGAGAAAAGCAAAGAAAAAGAAATATCAATTAAAAATTTTCCATTTTTTATTTTTTTATTACCATATAATGTATTATTTGTTTCAGTGGTACAGATCTGTGAATCATTAGTCTTACATAATTCACAGCATTCACCATAGCACATACCGTCCCCAATGTCCATCACTCAGTCATTCTATCTCTCCCACCCCCTTCCCCTCTAGCAACCCTCAGTTTGTTTCCTGAGATTAAGAGTGTCTTATGGTTTGTCTCCCTCCCCGGTCCTATCTTATTTCATTTTTCCCTCCCTACCCCGACAACCCCCAACCTTGCCTCTCAAATTCCTCACATCGGACAGATCATATAATTTTCTTTCTCTGATTGACTTATTTCAATTGGCATAACACCCTCTAGTTCCACCCACAATGTTGCAAATGTTAAGATTTCGGTTTTTTTGATGGCTGCATAGCAAATTCCATTTTTTAAAAGATTTATTTATTTATTCCAGAGAAAGAGAGAGAGAGAATCCTCAAGTATACTCCCTACTGAGCAGAACCCAATGACCACACGCTGCTGAATCCCAGGACCCTGAGATCATGACCTGAGCCAAAATCACAAGTCAGCCATTTAACCGACTGAGCCACCAGGCACCCCTGGACAATTTCCTTATTATGTGTACTTATATCTGTAATATAAGTAATGTATTTTGCATAGAACACTACCTAGGTTTAAGTATAAAATAAAGAACTAGGTTTTGATGAATGTTACTCTTTATAATATTTATTTTTTTAAACATTTTACTTGACCACTAAAAGAGGGATTCTAAATTAAAGTCTTACACAAAACCACAACTGAAAAACAGCCTCTTAACAGGAAAAGAAAACGGACTAGCAAATATTTAAAGCAAACTACACTTGAGATGATATATTTTGAAAACTTTATTTTTAACATTAATTTTCCTATTTGATAACTGGTCCATACCAGATGCTTCCTGGAAATTCTCCTGGATTTTAAGTTTTCCCAAATATGCTCACAAAAACTTAGAAAAATACAACTTTGTTCTTCCTAATATCAAATGTCTGTACTTAGCAATATTCACCTTAAACTAAATGAAAAATACAATAATAATTAATTTTAAATTATGTGAGATAAATTAACTATAGTGGTTCAAGATGGGGGTAACTAACAGGAATAAACAGTGTTTCTGGATACCTAAAACTGAGAATCAATCACTTGGCCATCTTTTATACTTTGTTGCTTCTTATGAAAACATATGCACAAAAATCTACTGGTATAAGCAATATGACTTCAAAAAAATAATCACACAGATTACAATTCCTGGTATCTATACTGCTTGAAATTCAACTAATCCTGAAATCTGCCATATTTACTTTTTTTTTTTTTTTTTAAACTTTCAACCTGAACACTGAACCTGCTTGGAATACCTGGTTATCTTTACTTACCATAGTTATATCCATCAGCTGTAATAAAACAAGGAAGAAAAATAAAGAATGCAGGGAGAAATGGACAAAAATGAGTCCAAAATGGAACTAAACCCTAAAAGGAATGTGTCTAAAAATAGATAAAGAGCAATATCACTGGGATAAAAAAAAATTAGAGGCATAAAATAAAATTCTTGCCCCCTCAAATATTTTTTGAAAACTTGGGACAGAAATAATTAAGAATATAAGTATTAATTATTCAACAATAATTTTACAAACTTCAATCTCAGTGTTTGGAAGAGATTTATTTATTTAGCAAATAATGTATGGAGTACATCATAGAGAGTAGGTGGTAAGGGGTTCACCAATAACTCAGTGGCTGTCTCAAAAATGCTCACAATCTAGTCAGAGTGACAAATTTATAGGTGATACATTAACAATTTACACAAAGTATTTGTGAGAACACTGTAAGGAAGGATTTATTCTAACTGCAAAGACCAGTAGCACTTCCCCTAAATTGGACTTCAAGACTGGGAAAAATTCCATCATGATGAAAAAGTATATCCAAACTCACAGAATAGCCAAACACAAGGCATGCAAATATAGAAATGGATGAATGTTCATAGAAATTTATAGTAATGCAAGCTGCCCATTATGGCCTCAGTTTAGATCATGTAACAGGATATTAAAAAGGGATTTGTTTGTTTGTTTGTTTTCTCTGTTTCAGTTAGGATCCAAAGCTGAGAACAACAGGTTCTAAGTACTAGAACTGAGATAGCAGATCATCTATGCAACATTTGGAAATGTGGCCAAAAATTGCTCAGGCATTGTTTGGTCCATCGTTCACATAAAAAAAAATACACACACACACACACACACTGATATGTGTGCGTGTGTGTGTACATATATATATGTGTATATATATATGTGTGTGTATGTGTGTGTGTGTGTGTGTGTGTGTATAGGAGGAGAGGAACTTATATTGTTTGAGGAAGAAATAGAAGAGGGGTTCACTCAGAGTTTACCCTATGACCATTAGAACAGGACATTTAAGGAATGACACAGGAACTGGACTTTGGCCTAAAAATAATCTATAGGCAAGAGGTTAAGTTGCCTTTAGTCTGGGGCTACTACATTACAAATGGTCAACACTTAAGAATTTGTAAAGTGAAGAACTGTATTTTCCAATGGGACAGGTTAGGACCCCTGGGAAAGGAACTAGCATTGAGCCATTTTTAAAGGAATTCTACACAGACTGCAAAGGGAACAAGATAATTCCAGAAGAGAGAGGTTTGAAGCAGACCAGAAAGTCAGAAAACTATGGATAATAGTCAAAAGAAGACAAACAAAGGAAGTATCAGTTGCAACCAAGAACTAAAATTGGGGAGTCTTTGTAAACTCAGAAGAGCAAAAGAAAGGTACATTTTCACTATACCTTTACTCCTTTACTACCTATTAGTTCTTCTCTATTTCTAACCTCAGACTTTAAAAGGCCCAGGAATAGAACAAGGAATAGGAGAAATACTATGGCAAAAGAAATTAATACAAATGTCTACTACTTGGCATGTCCCCACTCTGGTTTTTAAGGCTTCTTTGAACAAACCTGATATAAGGAAAAATTTTCACTTTGGATGAGGTTTTAGAATTTTAATTTCTTAGCTTCTTAAAAAAAATTTACCTGAAAAGTAAGTGTGTTTTGAAATGCCAGGGACTGAGCAAAGAAAGAATTAAAGAGAGAATGCAAAGAACAAGAGAGAAAGAGGAGGAAGAAGAGCAAGAGCAGAGAAAAAAAAAAATCACCTGAGCAGCATGTATCAAGGGGCAGAAAAGAAATATTCTGGGTGGGATTTCAAGTATAGTGACCGGGAAGAATAAAGTAACTTTCAACTTGTATCCTGGTTGAGTTCACCTCCTAAAAAATCCATTAGGAATGATAGATGGTGAGCAAAGTAGTCGATTTTAAAAGGCTGTAATTTTTTTTTTTAAGATTTATTTATTTGAGGGAGAGAGAGAGAGAATCTCAAGCAGACTCCCCACTGAGTGCTGAGCTAATGTGGGGCTCGATCTCACTACCCTAAGATCACAACCTGAGCCAAAATCAGGAGTCTGATGCTTAACTGACTGAGCCACCCAAAAGTCCCAAAAGGCCATAATTTTGATACGATTATTGTGGAGTTTAAAATCTTTTCTATAAATATATAAGAAATATCTTGGTTAAGGGGAAATCTAAAAAGTTAGACTTGAAGGATGAAGTTGAATTATACAGATGATAGTGGCCTATGGATAAAGAGGTGTGTGAGTGTTTGGAAAGACAGCTTCAGGCAATGGCCCAAAGAAAACAACATATTCTAGGAACTGCAAAGCGTTGAATATTAATTAATCAATACATGCAGTTTGCAAGGAAAGAATTAAGTTTAAGGACATAAGTGGGGAGCCAGATCACATGCACAAAATTTAGATTTTATCATAAGATAAAAATGAGGTCCACTGAAGTTTTAGTAACACTCATTTTTTTATATACTGCATATCTGACATATGCAAAGCACTCTTTCACATATGTTTTATTGGTTTTCCTCACAACAACCCTGTGAGGTAGGTATAATGATTTCTTACTAACAGATTAAAAAAAAAAAAACCCTTACAGTTCTTAAGAAATTTATACTTTATTAAATAGCTACAAAGTAGCAGTCAGGATTCCAGGCCATGCTTCAGAAAATATACTGGGAACATTACACACACACACACACACACACACACACACACACACACACTTCACCTACAACACACAGAAATTTCAGAGTTAAAGGCAAACTGTAAGTAATAAATGTTAACTTAGTATTAAAGATATTTGTGGCATTAAGTAGTCCTTTATACAGACTAATACTTTTAAAATTTTCAAGTAATTAAATTTATATGGGAAATACTATAAATTCATAAAAATGGCAGGAATTGGTTGGTATATAAAACAAAAATAACAGTGACATAATTATATGAATTTATTATCTTCATATGACTGGCCTGAGGTTATTTGAAAAAAAAAAAAAAAAAACTTCACATTTATATCTGAAGTATATAAATTCAAACTGCAAGTATTGTTCTATGGATATAAATTATGTTTGGGATATTAGAAAATAATCCCTGAATACTAAAGTTCATTAAATAAAGTAACCCAAATATGAACCATTTAGTGTAAAAGTAATTGTCCACCTAATGTTAAATTGCAAAATCAACTCATTATTCACAATAAAACATCCGAAAGTGTTTCATTTCCCTATCACATGACAAGAATCTGTTCAGACAAATTTGACAAGACAAATAGTTTTTTTGAAACCTGTTCAGGATGAATATAAATATATGCCTCTAACTGAAAAGATAAGAGTGTATATTTTATAAAACTAAGAGTAATTGAGAATTTTAAAATATGGATTTAAACTCTATATGAAAATGTACATTCCTTAAAATTGGTTTTAATTAAGTAAAATCTACACCTAAAATACATTTTCTTATCTTTTATTTTCTCATCAATTTCACTATTTCTTCAGTTTGTGCTATATTTCTTTTTAAAGCCTCCAACTGAAAGCTAGGCATTGCCAGAAGATTACAACTAGAGGTCTAAGTACATATTATTAAGTAATAAAAAGTCATTTTATCTATGTATTTGTTTCATTTTTCTTATTTCAATCAAATGACTATACTAGGGAAAGATGAAAAAATACAGATTTATGATTTAATTACTCTTGATCTATATTTCTCAATTCCAAAATTATTAAATGAATATAAATTATATAATAAGCCCAGCCACATTTCTGGTCCTCTGTAATAAGATGAAGAGCCCTCCTTGAAAAAAAGAACAATCAAATAGAGATATTAAGTATCTATAAGATACTTTATGTGATGAAGATAATTTCTAAATAAACTAAACAAATGCTCCAAATATACAGTTTAAATGAAATACCAACATTTTCCTTTATTTTTGATTATACAAGTAGTACATGTTCATTAAATTCATATAATACACAAGTATATTCAATAAAAATGCAGTTTCCATCTAATTCCCTTTTCCAAATAACATACGTTGGAAGTATATTAAAGTGTAAGATCCATAGGGTTAAAAATTTAATCTATAAGTTGTTAAACTTACATCATCCACAAAAGGCATAATATGTAACAATTCTGTATATATGAAAAATATATATTCAGATATGCACAACAGGTATGAATTGTACTTTTTCATCAATTCAGTATATAAAGCATATGGTCTATCCTGTCAAATATGGTAACTTCATTTAATAAGATAAATGGGATTAAGCAATACTTACAATTACACTGTAGAAAATGCAAAAGAACCAATTATAGCATATCAAATATTACATATACTGACAAAATACCTTCTTGTTAGATATAACAAGTAGATTACATGATGTCTAAATGATATTCTTCAAAATAGTAAATTTTACTTTTTTAGTGCTTTAACTGCTGAATGAAGTATCAAGTCTAAGTAAGAGGGAAAATCTCATTAAAAAGTTAGATTTTGATAATATTTAACTTTACTTTGAAGTAAATAAAGCCTAGTTTAAAAAAAAATACCAGATGAATAAGATATTGAGAATTTTGTTTACTCTCAAAAAAATTATTTCAAAAACAGTAGGGTAGCTCCACTATAAAATTAGAGATAGTTAAAAATCTTGGTAACAAAACATACCTCTTCTTTTGACTTTAAATGACCACCCGTTGGCATTTAATTATCACAAATAATATTCTAACTAGACCAAAGTTACTTGCACCAAAATATCTTAGTTACATAATATAAGGTACAATTCTGAATACACAGAATTCTGCCCCTGAATTAAACAGAAAACAGAAAACACTTAAAGAAAGGCTCTGTGGATATAATTTCTTCCACCCACCTCATTTTACAATGTGGCCCAGAGAAGCTTTTATCTGCTTTCATTGAGAATCTATAGGCATAGAGATGTACACAAATATCATTTAAATTATGATAAAATTTAAAGTTACCTAAAACAAATGACACTGTATTTCATATAATTAAGACTCTGCAAAGACTAAGAGATCCTAATTTCTTGCCATAGAAATGGCTACAGATGCACAGACACCAAAAAAGCCAGATAATGAGTCATACTATTGACCTGAAAAGCAAAACAATGAAATATAACAATCCATATCATATTGTTTAACAATAGACATAGCAGTTTCCTTATCCTATAAGGCATAAACATGCCAAATGGTTACTAAAGATGGCACTCTGATTAAAATGCTTTTACAAAAGGAAAAAGAAAATCATTAAAAAATGAAATGGGAGAGAAAGACTAAAATACACTAAGTGAAAGTTTAAATATTTACTGTTTCTTCTCTCCCAAGCTTTGTTTCAATATTTAAAAAAATTTTTTTTTCTTTTCTTTAGTGCTTCTAAAACAAAGAATCAAAACTAGGTTCATTATAAACTGGCTTTGTTGCAAAGCTTTCACCAAAGAATGAAAGTATTAAGACTAAGACATGAAACATTGTAAGCAAAGCTAATTAGGATGTTCCTGTTGAATTTTAAGTAGATTTGTTACTTTAAGAACACAGCTCTAAAATCTTAGATAATATTGGTTCAGTTATTTGAAAATATTTAAAAATAAATTGATTCTTTTAAGCTTCATTAAAAGTGAAGTATTTATAAAAGCACTTTAGTTTCATATGCTTTTAGAATAAAATAATTGCCAAGGAGTGCATCCATTTGTTTGTTATTAAATTAAGTACCAATCACAAATTAGATGACCTTAAAATAAAATTTAGAGCCAGGGAAAGCAGCACTAAGTGTAAGTGACCTCAATACATTTCTAAATGATGCTTCCCAGTTATTTGTTATTCTCTTAATGGGTTTTCCAGTCTAGGACGGGTACACAAGAAACTTACAGTCTATGTAGTACTCCTAGTCAGTTTCACTCTGCAGATGGCACAGTGGAGAAATACCTTCTGTACAGGACCATGTACAATTTCTTCTGCAGCTGTCAGCACCTAGGGGAAAGTGCGCTGTTAAACAGTTGCTGCGTTCCACCTCAGAAGTGGCTGCAATTCGGTGGTGGGTGAAGTGACTCCTGTACATATATACAGGGATGAAAAGTACTATAGAAAATGAAAATATTTAACAACAAAAGTGGCTGTCCAAAAACTGTGCCACAGCAAAACAGAATACATCATTCAGTCACAAAAGCCCTACATAGATCGGCTACCATTCATTTAAAAATTCGATGTTAAGAATGATCGAAGAAAAAAGTAGAAATACATTTTTCAATTCACAGTGTAACTATAAGTCAACGTTAAAACACATATGTTGAAAAATTAAACCCAAACATTGTATACTGATTCATAACATTATTTCTGTAGTAATTTACCTAATAAAACCAAGAAAATATATACAATAAGATTCTTCACTCTGGTCAGAAAATTTAATGCTTTTTTTTTTTTTTTAGATGACAATTCAATGGGGAAAAAACAAAATAGGTAAGAAGGTAAGATATCAGAATTGAAGCACAAGTGAAGCATATTAAGATAAATATTTTAAAAATGTAAGGAACCCCATTCTGAAATTCTAAGTTACTTTATATTAAAAAAACAACTATTTGAAATAACTAGTCTTCCAATAACTAGCAATGGTTAAGTTTATTTTTCATATACTGGAGCTGTAAAAGTGAACTAATATGAAACGATAACTTTTCTTCTCCAGAGTCAGAGTTATAATCTAAATGCAGTCCTACCAATGAGTTAACTAAGTGCACAATAACTTGAATTCATTAATACAGAAAATTATTACCACCCTACTCTTACTACAACACCCAAATTAAAAAATTATTTTCTGAGAAATATCACTGAATCAATCACAAGGCTGGAAGGCACTATCTTTCAAGTTTTTTTTTTATCTCTAGGTTCAGCTATTATGTTTATACTACTCTGAAGAAGTAACAGTTTACACTACTTCAAAATATTCACTTTAGATTCGTGAAACAGACTGAAGGTGCTATGAAGCAAAGCCCAACAAATCTGATGATTAAAAAGCATCCTATCCATCAAACTTCTGAGTCTCACTTGCCATAACAGAATTTATGTATTTAATTTGGCATATATTCAGTAGAGTTAGAGTTGACAGTTTTCTCTCAGCTTCCTTAAATTCTCTCTAGAATAAGGCATAGTGTAAATATCACTTCCCTTAAGTGACAAGAGGTAGTAGAGGAAGAAAAAATATATAGCTTTCGTCAGTCTCTTTATTAAAAGAAGGCACTGATCAGAGATTCCTAATCTGGAGTCCAAGTATGGGATTTAGATAATCTAGGAATTCTGCAAAACAGCATGCTAAAATAAAGACATATTATATGAGCCCACAAGCACACTTTTCTAGGGCAAGTGGGCCATAAGCTTTATAGTGAGCTTCTCAAAAGGTTCTGTGACTTCCCCTCTAAAATTTAAGAACTACTGATAAGTGAAATGAAAACACCTAACTGAGTAGGCAGCAGTCATCATTTAAATTAAATGTCTAACTCTGAGCAGCTGTTTCTTCTTTTGTATTATCAGTAACAGATACAGGAATATTTCAACAACTAAATGAAATAATCCACATAAATACATGGTACAGTACCTGACCTATTTTTATCAGTAATATTAATAATTGTTCAAAACAGCTATCTCAAACAACTAAAACTTCCTTATAGGGTCCCCTCTTTGTTTATTGCTACTTAACTTCATACTAGTTTTATTTAGATGTGTCTTCTACTTACATTTAGCTTTATCTTCTAAAAGAAACTAATATCACAAGCTATGTATTTCTATATTATCTTAGACACAAAAATGTTAAATACACGTTTTGGAACACTCCTCTTTATTCCTACAGTCTACATTTTCCACAAAGTCACACTGGTCTGTTCTATGACATTGTACTTACTTTGAAAAGGTTCAGATATGGAAAATATTTAGCTTTAATTGTTTATATGAAATAATTTCATTTCCTTTATCAGTATCTCCTCTCATTCTCACAATAATATACAAACAGGGGTGCCTGGGTGGCTAAGTCAGTTAAGCCTCTGCCTTCAGCTCATGTCATGATCCCAGAGTCCTGGGATAGAATCCTGAGTCTCAGGCTCCTTGCTTAGCAGGAAGTCTGCTTCTCCCTCTGCCTGCCACTCCCCGCTGCCTGCGTGTGTGCTCACACACACACACACACACTCTCTCTCTCTCTCTGTCAAATAAATAAAATCTTTAAAAAATACAAATAAAAAATTCTAAATTTAAAGAAGCTATCAAGGGATCACATTTTCTGAAGAGGTTTTACAAACAATACACTTACTTTCATAAATCATCTTCCCTATTCCTTTCAGTGTGTCTTTCTGAAGGTAAATGATTCAATATACAACCATACATACATATCCTCTAAAAAGAATCTTTGAGTTATGACATCTGTAGATTAGCCATACCCTTAAAATAAGTTCACAGTATTAAGAAGAGCATTACAAAATAGTGTTTATGGAGCTCTTCAAGATTGTAGCAACTTTTAAATACCCATCAAAAATGACAAAGGAACTTTTACCATGTATTAAAGATTCTCAGTGAAGAAATGGAAAGGTTTGCTTACGTATGTAAATTAGCAGGATACAATGCAACTATGTAGTTGGTTCCCAATTATTTCAAATTTTCTAGAGTCTTCTCACAATAGGAGTTACATTTTATGTATTCAAACACTAATAAAATATATAGCAGTAAGATAAAAGTGGAAAAGCCTTTACGTAAAGGTACAGGAGTAAGAGAGAAGCATTTAGAGTACTGTAACACAAAGAGCATAGGAGTAGAATAGGCAGTACATGCAGATGTCAGTGAGGAGAAAGACAACAGGCACAGGCTCAATTAGGCTAAAGAATTTTAGAATAGTTTATTTCAAAGGGTGGCATCTTGAGAAGCATTTTACAAAAATGACTCTAGCAGCAGCATGGAAGATGAACTGAGGTGTGGATGGTTCAACTGGGATGACAACAATGGGAATATATAATTGGGAATAATAACCTATAAAAAACAAAAATGTCTTACTATGTAAAAACACTAGGAGTGTAAAAATTGTGAGATAAGTCAAAGCTATTTCTAAAGTTTGTGTATGAAAACTAGCATTCCTTCATTTGTTTACTCACAACAAAAAAATTGTCTTCCTAGGAGTCAGGTTCCATTTAAGACACTAAGTAAAGCACTGAACAAAGGAGCCAATAACTTGCCCTTTCAAAGATTACTTGCTAATGAAGGAGATAGATAATAAATAAACTATTAGATTATAATAAAAAGTTTGAAAAATGCTTCAGGTATAAACAAAAAAAAAGCAAGTAATAGGAACAGACTAACAAACACACTATTTTAACAGACTAGTCAGAGAAACCCTGAGGAAGCAGCATTATGCGAACAAAGAATGGAATGACATGCATCCACAGACTATCTGGGGTAAGAACACTACACATAAAAGACAATTAAGAGCAAAGTTCTGAGACAGGAACAAGTGATTAAATTTTTAACCTGGTGTCAGATCACACAGAACCTCGTAGACCATACATAAGGCCTTTGGATTGTTAAAAAAACAACAACAACAAAACCCCACAAAACCGAGTGTTTTGACTGGGGGAGTGATAGAACATGTTTAATCTTCTGTAAGGGCCACAAGAGCTGCTGTGGTAGAACTGATGGTAGCCAGCAAGCATGGAAATACAGCAATCCCCCCTTATCCATAGTTCCACCTTCTACAGTTTCAGTTACCCTTGGTCAACTGTTGTCCAGAAGCATATGATCCTCCTTCTAATATCATCAGAAGGTCAACAGTAGCCTAACATTGCTCACGATGCCTGTCACTAACCTTACTTCTTGTCACACAGGTGTTTTATCATCTCACATCACAAGATAGTTGAGCTCAGTACAATAAAATATTTTGAGATAGACCACATTCATATAATTTTTATTAAGTATACCATTATAATTATGCAATTTTATTATTAGTTATTGTTTTTAATCTCTTGCTGTGTCTAATTTATAATTAAACTTTACCATAGCTGTGTATGTATGGGGAAAAGCAGTATACATAGGGTTCATTACCATCTGTGGTTTTAGGCATCTACTGGTGGTCATGGAAGATATATCCTGGTTGGTTCAACTGTACTAGCAAAACTATGATAAAATTTACATAACAATATGAGGTGCGATTGGTAATCAGAACTCAACACTAAGAACAAAAAATCATCAATCACATTTAACATTCAGAACTCCGACCAAACATGTGAGAACCAACTGCTCCTCCATAACTGAAACGTTTACTTTCCTCAGTTCCTTTTTACCCCAGAACTGCCTACCTTTGTTCCATTTGAGTGAGTCAACAACTTTAGTTTGCTTCACTATCTTAATGTTGTCAGACAGTGTTTTGTCAAAGAATCCAAATCTAGTAAAAGGGGCTTCAAAAGACTGGTAAGAGGGAAGACTGTTACATTATCTCTCAGTTTTGGACTACTTGCATTTACACATGCTTACCATCCCATGCCTACTCCCTTTCCTCATCCTTATTTGAGGAGTGGGGGGAACCCTCAAATTGGAAAGCAGGGTAGGGCAAACCAGAGTCCCAGAGTCACTGTCTGTAATAGCAGAAAATGTTTAACTGCGAGCCTCCAGACAATGGGGATCCCAGCAGCCAGAGGCTGGGAGTACACTGGAGACGTAGAAACTCAGAAAGAGTAGAAGACAAGTCAGAACTGGATGGTGTGACACTCCAAAAATATCTTACCCTCAAAGCAAGTTTTACACATGTGCTGCATCAGAAAGTCAGTATTTGTCTCTCTTCCCCTACAGAAGGCATACCGTCTAATCAGTGTTCAGCAGAGGGGCAGAAATAAGAAAAAAGAAAAACAAAAGTTCTCCCCTTTTCATCTCTCTTCTCTGGGTATCAGAACCCCGGAGGAGAAATAGGAATTTAAATGAAAAAGCAGATCACTTTCCATTTCATTTCCAGAAAGTGATCTGCTTTTTCAGTCTGTGAACAGACTGAATGACTAGATACAACTCTTTCTATACTCCAGTATCTAGAAAAGCCTAAGTGGCACTGAGTAGAAGGGGGAAAATCTGAGTTGTAAATTGGGCTGTGGAGTTAAAAGTCAAACTTCAGATTAAACTGACTTTAGTAGATTAGAGTCAGAGTAAACTAATTTTCTGAAGTGCCCAAAAAGTTATGACACTTTCTTGAGATGAGTAAAGAAACAAAGTGACTTACCAATCATAAACAAAGGTGCTACTGAAGAAAAAATAGAACCATTCCATGTTTCCAACCCCACTTAATTTTCCATCTCAATTCATATTGTATTATGAAATGGTTAGCACCAATGAGCTAGTAAGTGATTCTGACTTTTTAAAATATCTACCACTATCAGGCTAAATGCCTGCGTTATCAGTCTTACTTCTTATTCTTAAGAAACCTGGTAAGGACAGAACTACATGCATTTTATAAGGACTTCCTTAGATTTTCCCCTTATATAAAAATTAAATACTTCAAACATTTATAAATAATTGTAGACCTTATTACAAAAAACTAACAAATACTAGGTTGTATAGAATCTATAAAGTAAAAATCTCCTAAAAAAGACCCCAAACTTAAAAGCTTGTAAAACAAAAAGGCTCTAGTGAAGGAAAAAGCAAAAAGAAAGAAAGAAAAAAAAAGATTAAAATGTTTACTGTTTTAAAGGAATACTTTCAACATTCACAATGGAGTAATTTAAAGCATAGTTTCAGAGAATAGTCTGCTCTGACTCACAGCTCAATAACTTAGGAATTTCCCTCAAACAGAATCATGTTCTTTCCAGTCATTTAGTATTTAAAATTTAATGGGAATTTCCTAAAAACTCAAATATATCCTTTAAAATAAATTAAGGAGTATCAGCATTTTACATGACTAAATTATACATAACCTTATCTCTGTTTAAATGTCACATTTTTAGAGAATTCAGGATCCCATTACATTGAGGTTATTTATGTAAAGTTCCCATTTATTTTATACTCTTTCATCTTCCTGAACTATGTCATGTATTTTCAACATATATTTTACCAGTCAGTTCTTCTCAGAGATACAACATAATGAAAAGAAAATAATGTGAGTCAAAATTACAAATCTAAGTTCTATATTTGTATCTGTTTTCTAGTTTATTTTTTAACAGAATATAAGAATAAATATTATAGGTTATAAATTAAATTTACTTACTGCAAAGTAAGAAAAATCATACAAACTCAAGTCATCCAAACTCACATGTTAGTTCACTGTTAGTAAATAATATTAGCCAGATTGTCAATACAATATTAAGGGGGAAGAATACAGTTGGAAGACTGATTACTACCAAACTTCGAGACTTACTAAAAAAGCCACAGTAATTAGGATACTATGGTATTAGTTAAAGAACAAATTGATCACTTGAAGAGAACATAAAAAAATGCAAATGAATATAATCAACCAATCTTTGACAAAGGAGCAAACAAAATTCAATGAAGAAAGGATAACATTTTCAACAAAGGATGCTGGCACAAGTGGATATACACATGAAAAAAAATTCTGGATGCAGATAATAAAACTTCCATAAAAATTAGCTCAAAATGAATCAAGACAAAGCAATAAAACTCCTAGAATATAACATAGGAAAATATCTTGGTGACTTTGGTATATTGACAATGACTTTTTAGACACAATACAAAACCATAATCCATAGAAGAAAAAAAAACTAGGGGTGCCTGGGTGGCTCAGTGGGTTAAAGCCTCTGCCTTCTGCTCAGGTCGTGATCCCAGGGTCCTGGGATCAAACCCCGCATCAGGCTCTCTGCTCTGCAGGGAGCCTGCTTCCTCCTCTCTCTCTGCCTGTCAAATAAATAAATAAAATCTTTAAACAAAACAAAACAAAACAAAACAAAAACACCTAAATTGGAATTCATTCAAATTAAAACTTCTTCTCTGCAAAAAAACACTGTTAAGAGAATTAAAAAACAAGCCACAGTTAGGAAGAGAGCATGCAAAACACACATTCAAATATACAAAAATGAATGAAGGAATGAATAAATACAAAGAACTCTTGAAATCCACCAATGAGGAAACAACAACAAAAAAATGGGCAAAAGATCTTAAGAGATATCTCCCTAAAGATATCTTACATATGGCATGTAAACATATGAAAAGATGGTAAACATTGTATGTGTATTAGCTTGTAAGGGCTGCCATAATAATGTACCACAAACTGGATGGCTTAAGCAATAGAAATTACTTGTCTCACAATTTTGGAGGCTATAAGTCCAAAATCAAGGTGTTAGCAGGGTTGGTTTCTTCTGAGGGCTGTGAGGGAAGGATCAAATTCCAGGCCTCAATCCTTGGTTTATAGATGGCAGTCTTCATGTTTCCATGGAATGCTTCCTGTACGCATATCTCTGTGTGCAAATTTCCCTTTTTATAAGGATACCAGTCATACTGTATTAGGACCCACGATAATAAGTTCACTTTATCTTTATTAATTCTGTGAAGACCCTATCTCCAAATAAGATCACATTTTGAGGTACTGGGGTCAGGACTTCAAAACATGAATTTGGGTTGGCAGGCATAATTCAGCTCAGAACAATATGTCATTAGAGAATTACAAATTAAAAAAAAAACAATAAGGTACTACTACATACCTATTAGAATGGCTAAAATCCAAAACACTTGGTATCAGCAAATGCTAACAAGGATGTAGAACAACAGGACCTCTTATTCACTGCCAGTGCAATGAAAAGTGGTTCAGTCATTTTGGAAAACATTTGGCAGTTTCTTTCAAACTAAACATACTCTTACCACATAAGCCAGCAATCACACTCCTTGGTATTTACACAAATGGGTTGAAAACATGTCCACACAAAAATCTACACACAAATGTTTATAGCAGCCTTCTTCATAATTGCCACAACTTAGAAGCAACCAAAATGTTCTTCAACACGTGAATGAATTAATAAATTGTGGTATAACCATATTACAGAATATTATTCAGTGACAGAAAGAAATGAGTTATCATGGAATCAAAAGATATAAAAAACAAATAAACCTTAAATGCATATTGCAAAATGAAAAAAAAGCCAATTCGTATGATTTCTAATATATGACATTCCGGAAAAGGCAAAACTCTAAAGCCAGTAAAACAATCAGTGACTGCCAGAAATGCATGGGGAGGGAGGGAGGGCTGAATAGGTGGAACACAGAGGGTATTTAGGAGAGTGAAATTGTTCTGTATGATACTGTAATAGTGGATAAATACCCCTATATATTGGTAAAAATACAAAGCAAATTTTAATGGAAACTATAGACTTCAGTTACTGATATACAAATATTGGGACAAAAATTGTAACAACTGCTACTCTATTAAAGCAAGATCTTAATTATAGGAGAAACAGTATTCTGGGGATACAGAAAAGGTATGGGGCAAAAAAGGGTAAATGGCAACTCCTTGGACTTTCTACTCAATTTTTCTGCAAGCCTAAAGCTATTCTAAAAATTGAAGACTGATAATTAAAAAAAAAAAAAGTGGTTGTTATATTAAGACAATCAAGAATTGGAAGGCTTAGGATAATTATATGGAAATAGAAGTAGGCCTAAAAATCCATCATGCAAATGATGACAATATTATTTTTTCAGTAGTTGTCATGAAAGTAAATTATGCAAGAGATACATTATATCTAATTTTAAATTATGTGATTTGAGTGCAATACAGGTAGAGAAACAATGGTAACATTGTAATGATGGCTGATATGCAAATGAGCTTACCAAGGTAAAACATTTTTGTTCCTCATTTTTCCACTGACATTTTTTTGTAAAACTATTTTTTTATGGTCTTAACAAAAACCATTTTCATTCTGAAGCTTCTTTTTCAAGTTATTTCACTTGAAATGGAATACAGTGAAGGAGAACAATAAGCATCTCATGTATTCAAAGTAAGAAATAAATTTAAACATATGGCTAACCAAACTTGCTTTCATCATACACAAGTAATATTTCCAGTTTGTAGGATCTCAGCACATATTAAGCTATATGTTTATAAAGGTAATTTATGCTACAAACTCAATAAAATTGTTATCTATATATAGGAAAGCTGTATCTGGGAAACAAGGTTTAAATAGGCCAAGACATTTTGTTAGGTTTAATGTGCTATTTTAATTTCAGAAACCCAGATAATGTCATGGATAGAACAGTATCAAGAGTTTGAGGTTATATTTTTAAAAATATCCATGCTATACTTACTTTAATCATTCTAAAATTACCTAGCTTACCTGATGGTATGAGGATGGAACTAGGTGATATTGTTTCAGCAAAATGAAATAGAAGACTTCTGATTAAAAGAATATGAACCATGATGGACTGTGGACTCTGAGAAACAAACTGAGGGTTTTGGAGGGGATGGAGGTGGGGGGATAAGTGAGTCTGGTGGTGGATATTAAGGAGGGCATGTATTGCATGGAGCACTGTGTGTGGTGCATAAACAATGAATCTTGGAACACTAAAAAACAAAATGAAATTACAAAAGAAAAAAAAAAGAAGAACACAAGAATAAGTTTTTCCTCCCTGCTACATACTACATGTCTTACTTGGACACAACAGTAAATTTAAGTGGACAAGGGAATTTTAAATTAATCATGATATGAATTTTCACCGTGAGAGAAATAGTTCTCTACCCTTTAAAATTTTTTTTAAAAAGTTATTTTTCTAAAGTGTATAGATCTGTAGTTCCATCTATACTTCTGTACAATCAATATTCTATTTATTTTTAAAACTCTTCAGTAACATATGACTCTAGTGTGTCTTTCATTAGATGAGAAATAACCATCAAGTTTAGGCAAATATAAAATACTCTGGAAGCTGTGTTAAAGAGAATAATTAGATAAAATCTGGTTTGGATCCAACAATGTAGAATTAATCTTACTTCATCATTTATTAAATACTTTATTGGTTCCTGTAGTTCTGGGAAGGATACTTAAAACTATTTTTAAAAATATGGGATAACTATAAATTTTAATATCATTTATATATGATGTAGACAGGTTTATATTTGAGACTCTTATTATCAATTGCTATTGACATATCCAAATCTAAATATCCATGAGTGATATTCAAGGGAGATCATATACCAAATTTATATTTTATAGTCACACTAAAAATGAATTTATACTTCATCGTGACTCTAAGATCATCCCCTAATTTAAGGATGCCAAAAATGTACATGAATCTCTCAGAACTCCTTACAATGTCTATAATATATTTTATCATATTTAATAATACATGTCCTTAAAAATTTCCTCAAATAGAAAAGAATAAGTATTACAGGTTCCTCTATCACAAAGTTAAAGGAATATAATATTGAAATCATTTGTTGTGATAATTTAGTAAAACTTTATTGAATAAGAAAATATAAATTTGTTAACTAGCCAGGTAAAGAAACAGTACAGAGACTATCACTAAAGTAATGATCTATAACCTCCTGAGGTTTCTGGAGATAAAAATCAAGCAATAGCAGTCTTTACCCAGTTCACAGGAAAATTAGAATAAGGGATAAAGTTGCCAAATTTTGAGATTTTATCTAATTTTTAATATTTGGTAACTCCCACTAAGTGCCTATCCTAGAAGAGTCTATTAACAAAACATAGTAGTTATGAGAACTTGGGGGCAGATTATGAGCAAATCCCATCTCTGCCACTAATTTTATAAGCAAAAAAAAAAAAACCACATATATATATTTCACATATATGTATATATTTACATATGTATAGATGCATATATACCTTTCCTGTATATGTGTATATATTAAGTAATATAATTAATGTATGTCTGTATATATTTATTGATATGTATATATGCATACACACACACAAACACATATATATGTACCATACATACATATATGCTTTGGGAAATCACTTTATCTCACAGGATTATTATGTGAATTAATTCAGTTAATATAAAGAAAGCATGCAGTTATAACTGTCCCTAGTTCACAGAAAGTTCATATAATTATTAGCTATTATTATTATCATTGCTGCTGTTCTACTAATCTTAATATACCAATGTTCCCAATGTTCTGAAGAATATAACTTACTTATATTCTATTACTTGAATAAGGTGAATAAGTCTGGAGACTACTGCCACTGAAGCAGAAAAAAAGCATGGAATTTTGAAATATACTTGGGATTTTTAGAGGAAGAAGTGTGAACAGGGAGTATCTCTTGTCACAAAATACTTTGAACTCTCTTGAATTTAAAATCTATTTGCATGTCATATGAGATTTGTGAGTAGAGATAACAGAATTGCATCCTATCCCAAACCTTCTTTATTCTTTAACAGCAGCAGCTGACACAGGAGAATAATTTCCTGCTTCGCTGTGCTGACAGTACATCGCCTAGATTCAGAAATTATATCCTCAGCAGGAAAGCAATAGGTTTCTGTCTATACTGAAGAAATAGAAGGATAGAAAAATTACACAAATAGAAATGATTCATTATTATTATAAAAGAAAAACCAAACTATATTGAATCAAGTTTATTTTTAGCTGGTGATACTATAAGTAGAATTAAGGTTATTCTAAATATCAAGTGTTTGATCATAATATTTTTTTAAAAATAAAAGTTTTATTTATTCATAATCTTTAAATCCTGCAAATATCATATTTCTACTTTTCCTGAAAATTTTAAAGGAAAAGTTTTTTTTTTTAAGAAAGGAAAAGTTTTAATACAATAAAACTTATCAATCCTCTGATTTTATTTAGTTATCCCTAGTGTGTAGAACATTGTGTCCTAGTTCAGACAGAAAATGTCATTAAAAAAAAAAACAACTCGGAGAAACGGTGGTAAATGAAAATTAGTAGTTTATATTAATTTTATGTTACGAGAAAAATTACTCTTCATTCAATAAGTAGGTCTATATGTATACTTGTGAGCATATCTATATGCAGCATATTTATAAACAACTAGGGTTTCCTCTAAATACTCCATTGATTTACCTTATTTAAAGTGATTTATAAGATGTATGTTAGTTTTAATAACTCCAAATGTTATGAAGGTATTGTAGACTTCTGGTCTATAATGCTAAAGTAGCAATCTCAGGTTCTAGAGGTAAGTTCCCAGAGTCAAGTCTTTCTGCCATTTACTAGATGTGTTATTAGTCAAATTACTTATTTTGTCCCCTCATCTATAAAATGAGGATAATAATAGTGTCTTCCTAATGGAATTTGTTTGAAGGTTAAATGAAAATCTACATTAAAATACTTAGGACAAGTCTAGCACATGGTAAAGTATTTGATTAATGCTAGTTATTTTTATTACTATTAATAATATTACTATTATGGTTAAGAATGGCAGATTCAGCACACTCCCTTCTGAAATTCCACTAAAATAACAAAAAAGTGCAAAAACAAAAGGACAAAGAAAATGGCAGAAAAGACAATAGCAAACGAGAAATTAAACATGGTTCCGAAAAATGAACAACTCAGGGGGAAGACCAGTGATTCAGCACAGCAGAGGAAGCTGAAAACTAAGTGGCAGGAAAAAAGGATAATACAATCAAGATAATTTGCCTAATAGAACCCCAGAAAGGCAGAGGCAATTTTAGCAGTGAATACTGAGGGATTCTCTAGAAGTCTATATAGAGAACATTTTTATACACTAATTACCCTATTCCACATGTCTTTCACTTCTAGAAGATCAGATGTTTGAATGTTTTGAACAGAGATGTTCTTGACTTAGAACTAACAAGCACAACATAGATAAGAATCAAGAAACAAGGGTCAGTTGGATTTGAACTGGTTCCTACATGTCAGTAGGTAGATGTAAACCAATCAGAAAGAATATTTGCAGATTCACTGGGGAACATTTAAGACCCCAGAGAAGAGAAATATAGATACCACAATATGGCACCTCCAAGAAAAATTCTGGCTCTTTGCTTAGTAGTCTTCATGAAGCCATCTAGGCAAGAATTATTGTCCCCAGAAATACAGCTATCAACCAAATCTGTAACACCTCATTAAGTTAAGGCTTTCAGAAAAGTCTTCAACATGAAAGATTAAATCAATATAAATGAAGTACTCTAAGGAAATACAATACAAAGAGCAGAAGAAATCTTAAAAAAAATTATCCTCATACACATAAAAAAGTGATCATTATACCATAAAGTAAGAACAATGTGTTATGTTAAAAAAAAAGAATAATCACAGAAACAGTGAGAACATTTAGAAAATAAAAATAGCTGAAATAAAATATTCAATTAAACAGAAAGTCTAGGAAATGTCCTACTAAGTAGAAAACAAAGAAATGAGAAAACAAAAAAGGAGAGAAAAGAGAATGAGAGCAGTGCCTTCATAATTCTAAGGAAAAATTATTTTATAGACTATAATTATGCTGTAATTATGTAATTGTAAGCTAATAATCAAAAGTGTTGATGGGATGAAGGCTGTTATCATTACTGCTATGCTATGTTCTAACGTAGCATTATAAATCTACTGAACACAATATATTGTTTTTGACTACTTAGAAAACACTTTAGGATTTTATAGGATCTAAAGAACATAACAACAAAATATTATTATGAGCATATTAGAGATATATGAAAGTGTGTTCAAAATTAATAGAATGCTTGGGGTGCCTGGCTGCCTCAGTCAGAAGAGCATGTAGATCTTGATTTTAGGGTTATGAGTACAAGCCTCACATTACATGCAGAAATAACTAAAAATAAATAAATAAACAAACTTTAAAAATTAATGTAATGCCAGATACCAAAAATATTCACCTTATAAATTTAAAATAAAAATTCTCCTATAAAAATTATAAGTTGACAAAACAATATATGTATAAACTATGTATTTCCATTCATTGTTTGTCATTTGCTATTTTGCCCCTAAAAATAGTAGTACCACTATTATATCTGGTAAAGTCTATGAAATAAAACTTTATAACATGGAATATAACAATATAACATGGAAGAAGAAAAACATTGCCTTTGAAAGAATCACATTATGAAAAGCTTATTAAACTTACCTATCTAATAACAGTATTATAATGCATTAATTCTAAGACACATTTTCTTCCACATTAGTTTACTTTCTTGGTACATAAAGTAATAGTTTATCTTATAAGTAGTAGTACTTTAAACTTAACTAAATATGGTAATGAACATTACAATACATCAAGCTCATTCCAACTGCTTTATACATATTTACTAAAATAATCTTCACAACAATCCTGTGAGCTGGGTATTATTACTATTACTATTTTACATATGAGAAAACTCAAACCAATTAAGTAAATTGCTGAAGCATAGACCGGCTAATGAATTCAAGACAGAAAATTCCAAATTCAGTAGGAAATTTAGTTTCAGAGACAAGGTTTTTCAATATTTTATAGTACTGTCACATCACTACACATAATTTCTCCCTTTCTCTAAGACCTGCTAACTTCTAATGCTTTTTTCTCCTCTGAAACTGCAACTGCTTTTAAGTAGAGCACTTTCTGTAAACAGAACCTACTGTTTCTTTGGTTGTATAAGAATAAAGACTAAAATTAAAAGTAGAACTATTTGGTTGCCAGTGAATAAGGAGCATAAATGGGACAATTAGTCAGCATTCATTCTTCAATTCCCTGCTCAGCTGCTTCTCACCCTTTCTGTTGTAATCCCTTGGGATATAAACCCTTAATATACTTTCAGTTCTGATGGAAGATGTTTAAGCAGTAAATTGGCATACATGTGATGTAGAATAATAATTCTTTTCTAAAAACAAAAGTTCCAAAGTTTTTCGCTACACAATTTCAAATTCATGCCTGAAGAAATGATGTACAATGGCTACTATTTTTTTTTAAGATTTTTTTTTTAATTTATTTGACAGACAGAGATCACAAGTAGGCAGAGAGGGAGGCAGAGAGAAAGGGGGAAGCAGGCTCCACACCGAGCAGAGAGCCCAATGTGGGACTCGATCCCAGGACCCTGGGACCATGAGCTGAGTCGAAGGCAGAGGCTTTAATCGACTGAGTCACCCACGTGCCCCTCCAATGGCTACTTTAATTAACAGAGTATTGAAGGAGGAAATGCCACACAATTTTGATTACAATTAACTTTACCAATAATTTTTATGTGGATCCAAGTCATTCTTCTTTGGTAAATAAGGAGAACCTCAAGCACAGCTAAGTAAGGTAAAAATCAAGAAGCCATTCCTACATCATTTTGTAACCACATGCTGTTTTATACTAAGACCATACCAGTTACTGAAGGCTTAGTCTGCATTCTGATAAAGTTTTTTTTTTTTACATACACCATCACTCAGTATGGCTCCTTGCAACAAGTACTACCATATCCATGTATACACTAAGAAACTGTAAAACAAAGAGATCAAGCAACTTGCTAATAGATCACAGTGTTGGCAAATGATAAGGCAGAAATTCATACTCAGTTATGCCTTATTTCAAAGCCCTTGTTCTTTCATATATTGAATAAGTCAGTTAGTTAAATAGGTGAAAAGTTTAACAAAAAACTGACCATAACTACTCCTATTAGTAATATATAAACAATACGGTAAAAGATTATTTTAGTTATTAAAATACATCCAACATATATGTCTGGTTAAGTGTTTCTACTGGATAAGAATGCTAAACCTTTCATACTCATGTTATACGTCATTTACGCCTCAACAAAAAAATTACATTAATGAACAATTTGTATTTATGTAAAATGCCTTAAGTCCTTTTTGACAAAATTATTTAAAAACCCTCACAATGAAATTTAATTGAAGGTCTCTCCATTACACATGAGATATGTAAGGCTGATTTCAGGTAGGGACTGTGTTTTTTTCATCACAGTACTTTTAAAAAAGTTAAACCTTTAAGTACTATACCTGAATTTTAAATGCATTTATGGAAAATTTTCTAAAGCATATCACACATATCCCTAACTTCTTAAAATGTGAGGTACACAATTTAAACATTTCCTGATGCATTAGGGTCAACACTGCAAGCATCAGTGATTATACTGTGTGGCAAGATAGTGCAAAAGCACAACGTAAAACTTAAGAGCTACTGAAATCTGTAGGAATTCTGCAACTCTGTTAAGAAGTCCATGCTGAAAGAATTCACATCTGTCTTTGGTCTCTCTGGTTTTTTTTGTTTTGTTTTAAAGATTTTGTCTATCTGACAGACAAAGATCACAAGTAAGCAGAGAGGCAGAAAGAGGAGGAAGCAGGCTCCCTACTGAGCAGAGAGCCCAATGTGGAACTCGATTCCAGAACTCCGGGATCATGACCTGAGCCAAAGGCAGAGGCTTCAGCCCACTGAGCTACCCAGGCGCCCCTGGTCTTTCTGTTTTGAAAAAAACACAGCAGTTGTTTGACTTTGCTCTCCATCCATACCTACTGTATCTAGACTCTACAGTTTTATAATAATGGAATGTTATCCTTTTTAGTATCTAGGTAGCTATGTGACTTATCCTCTGCCCCCAAAGAAGATGATGTGGAATCACCCTGTTACTGGGAGTTTTACTATTTTATAGTGCTGCCCTTGAGGTCTGTTAAGACCCTTTCTTCTTCCAGGATTACAAAGACATTCTATTTTCTGTCCTCCAGTGCCTTCCTTCTGTGTTGCTGTCTCTGCTGTGGTCCTAGCACAATAGCGCTTGCACACCTGCTCCCACAGTCTACTATGGTCTCCCTTCTTCCTTTCCCCCAACTTTTTTCTTTCTTGTCTACCTATTCAATATCTATCTTATTACTTCTTGTCTTCCACATATAAAAGACCAAAAATTCCGTGTGATATAAGGCCAAGACATGATAAGAGACTGGAGAGACAGGAAAGAGAAGACTCATTCATTTTTTGTAATCTAGCATTGAGTACTCTTTATAGTAAGGACCAAATGATATTGTGTGGAAATGAACTAACTACATAATAAAAATGAATCACTAACAAATGTAATTAATTAACTTAAAACCAGGACCACCATATTGTCTTTTTTACTAGTTTTCTTTTTACTCCTTTTTATTTTTTTATTATTTTTTAATTTTTACTCTTATTCAATCTCTGATTGGTGCAGAAAATTTGACAGAGGAAAAAATGAGTGTAAGAATGCAAACCCAAGGTAAAGTTCTTAAATTAAGACATTACAAAATGGCCATCCATATAGGAAAAATAAACATAACTTAGAAAGTGCTCTATGGTCATTACAGGGCATTTAAGCAAAATCTTAAAAATGTCATGATTAAGGAATTTAAACAAAGCTTAAGGTTAGATACAGGGTAACAGATTTGCAATTTCTAAGAAAATATCACACCTATTTTGAAGACTCTTAGTAGAACTATTCTACTTATCAGCTTCAAATTCCAGGTCTAACCCATCGTCATCAGAAAAAGAATTACTATTAAAAATCAACTATATTTAGAGTGCCATATACATATGTTATCTAGTCTGGCTCTAATGGTTATAGCTAACTATCCAGAGAAAGTGATTTAACTTTTGAGCTTCAGTTTTTTATTTATAAGAATAGACCCTACTTCAAAAAGTTATTGGGCAAAACAAATACTATGTACATGAATACATGAATATGGCTTTATAAAGTACATGAATATGGCCTTATAAATAGTAAACATTCAAGAAAAGTCAGCTATATTACTACTATTGTTATTATTTTGCTATACTTTGTCCTTTTCATCTAATATTTCTCTTTTAACTAATAAAGTTAATCCCATAATATGACCAAGACAATGGACACAAAAATTATAGTTCTGAAAGTAAAAAACAGATACTGAGAAAGAGGACTCACTGCATATATTTTTTCTTACTTGGTATTTCTTATTGACACTAGTAATTTCCATTATCAATATAAATTATAAGAAAATAGAAGTCATTATAGTAAGAGATGAGAAAAGCAAAAAAAAAAAATCCATTTACATACTTTTTAAAGGGCTAAATACTACTTTACTAAGTCTTTCCTAAGAAACCAGCCCAATCCTTAGACATTCTATTTTTTCTTTTCACTCCCCCAAAAGTAATCTTCAACAGTATTTAGAAATCATAAGATGAGCTCAATAACTAGAAAATGAAAAAAAAATCCGTTTAATTTCCTACAAAAAGTTGCCATCAATCCAGCCCACTTTTAATAAACTTCACAAAAGATGCTAAGTTATTATTTAAAAACTAATATATTAAAGTCTATATATATATTTTTAAAGATTTTATTTATTTATTTGATACACAGAGAGAGACAGCAAGGAAGGAACAAAAGCCAGGGGAGAGGGGGAAGGAGACTCCCCGCTGAGCATGAGTCCTGGAATCATGACCTGAGCTGAAGGCAGATGCTTGAATTCTGAGCTATCCAGGTGCCCCAAAGTCTATATATTTTTTATTTAAATTTAAAAATCTAATTCTAAATAAGTATAATCCATTTAAATGTAGCTTGCAAAGAATGCCTTCAGAAAAATTTATTTATAGTTTCTCTTATTTGGATTATCCTATGACATTCATAGGTCTTGCTTGATTTGAATAGTTTCCTAGTGGTTAGAGTAACCTAATCTGGACAACTGTTAATAAGATCACTTGTATTTTGTAGAGGGTTATTTTATACCTGTTTCACTTCCACTCTTCTGCTTCATTAACTTTCCATTTTCTCAAATCTATTAAATCTAAAGTAGCTATCTCAAAATGCAAAACATCTGATAACATTTTAAGCAATTTTTTTCTTGCTCAAGATGAACTAGTAATGCTTTTTTTTAAATTTAAGTTTTCCATTTGGTAATCAATACAGCTTTCTGCACTACTGCGTGTTTACTGAGAAAGGCTTAACAAATACCGTATTATGTTTATTTCTGCCTGTATTTGTAACACCAAGAAGACTCTCTTGATATTTACTATGTGACACATCCTAACAAAAATACTCATAGGATTGCTAAAGCAGAAAGTCAAGAAAAAGGTGGCAATAAGGAAAGGATCTGCTGGGATGTTGGAAAAAACTAAGCAGACAATATTGAAATAACAGGAGAGATTTAGGGAAAATAGAAAAGATTTTTTTTCTAAGGGAATCACAGTGTACTAATTACCTGGTTTTGACACATATTGCTAACTCAACAGTATAGAACAATAACTGTTATTAAATTTTCTTTCTCAAAACTTGTAGATAATAACTCAGGATTTTATTTCCTTATATACAATACCAATGATCAACAAAATAAATGCTATGTAGAACAAATATTTGTAGATAAAGAATCTAAACCCATATGTAGGCAGTGCTGTACAATGTAGAGCATGGACTCTGGAGTCAGACAGATCAATCTATGTAGAGTAATCTTCAGCTACCAGCTGCATGACTCAGGTCAGGCAACCTCATTTCTGAAATGGTTAGAATACATGTACAGACTACCAGAGTACCTGGGGGAAACAGGTAAAATAATCTTGTAAAAAAAAATCTAGCATACTTTTATGGTTGGCAATATAATACACGTTAGAGAGCCAGACCAGTCTTTCTGCCTGAAACATCTAAATATATTGGGAAAAAATATTAACACATCATTCAGCGGCATTTTTAGCTGGCAAGAAAGTAATAAATATTGAAGTCAAGACCTAAATGAATGTGGTGACCCAGAGGAAAAAGTAGAGCATTTGAGAGAATATTTATCTTGAAAACATTTGATGAACCAATGTAACTCGAGCTTCTGTCTTTTTATCTTTCTGAATATGAAGATTAGGATAAAAAGTAGAGAGTATGTTCAAGGTGGGAAGATTACTAAGAGGGTCCCCAATAACCCTGACACTAATATGTCATGCCACAATTGTAAGCGTTAAACGGAATCATCTCCTCACTATGACAATTCCCCCAACATACATGCTTGAAAAGAGGGAAATAAAAATCTCTAGGAATTCATAACTACAAGTCCACCTTCAAGCTAGTTTTCAGTCTGAATTTATACCTTCAAGTAGGTCTCAGCCTGAATTCAGTGTCAAGTTGTTCCAAGTAGGAGTGACCACAGGCATCTTACGAAAGTACGTGCAAAGCCACTCTGAAGGGTACCACCTTTATCCAAGGTTTCAAAAAATTCCCAGATAAATGACTAAGAAAAATTAACAACAATAAAAAATTAACAAAGTTCAGAAGGAAGCACAGCTACGTGACAGAGAGCCAGCAGAAACATCACAGAGAATTTAAAATAAGTATTCAGTCTTACAAACACACGAGCAAAGAGATCTGGAAAAGAATCAAATAGCACTTCTAGAAATGAAAAATAACTGAAATTAAAGAACTGAGCTAAGTATTTTGTACATAGAATATCATACCATATTTTAACTCATTTCTTCCCCATTTTCCTCCTCAAAACACAAACATTTTGATTACATGAGCAAGAAATCTGAATTATTTAAAGGCTTGAATTATAGTTTGCATTTTCACGCAGTATATTAAATCCTATTTCTTGACAAAAAAACCAGATGATTAAAATATTAACAAAGACCGAGTAGTGGGTAGGACTGATATATTTGAGTGTTAAAGAACATTCCCAATGTAGTTTCTAAAAATTCCATGTGCCTCTCAATCTTATTTGTTTTCTTTATCTAGACAGAGAGAGCACAAGTGGGGAGAAGGGGAAGAACCAGGCTCCCCATTGAGCAGGGAGCCTGATGTGTGGACTCAATCCCAGGACCTGAGCCAAAGGCAGATGTTTAACCAACTGAGTTACCCAGGTGCCCCTCAATGTATCATTTATGTTCTCCCTTGTTTAATCTTCTTAAATTCTGTGCAAGTGTTCCTTTCACAAATTATAAATATGGATAACAAAAATATTGTCTAATGTCCACATATATGTAGAACTGGATGGGTCACAGAATTTGTTATCTCCCTTCTTCTCTATCAACCCACAGACTTGACTTACAGACTGGTGAAGTAAAAAGCAATGATTGGTGATGTGTTATTTTGGTTTAGAGACTAATATGGATTAAAAGACTTTGGTATATATGTAATAGAATGACTAATAATGCCTTTCCTATTCCCTGAGATTTGGAAACTAGGACTCAAAGAAGGGAACAAGGAGAAAATAAGTAACTTTCCATTCTAAAGAGAATAGAAAACAACTAAGGTCAGACAGTTCCTCTTTTGGGAGTACCTTGACCCCCGTGGTGTTGCAGAAAAAGGAAATGATCTCTATATCAGATGAAAGAAACGACATTTTCACTTAAGAACCCATGTTAAAATATTAGGGAAAAACTTTAAATAAAGGTGATATGATCGTATTATCATTGAACTAGTAATCTACTAGAGCTAGACAATATTGCAATTACAATGAACATGAGAAGTACAGAAGGCTTCATGAGCACAAAAGAAGGGTCCCTTAACTAGATTAAGAGAGTGATGACTAGACGACTGAGAAAGTTAGTCCAGTGAGTCAAAGAACCAAGAGATAACAAAATTTTAAGAGAACTGAGTAACTTCAGGAGCAGCACAATGCTGAGGAAACTGAAACTTAACATACAGATTATGCTTTCAAGAAATCTGCAGAGGGGAGGGAAGCAGTAATCATAAGAGAATTATCAGAATCAAAGAAAGGATTTAGTCTTCTATAATTTAAGATAAATAAGAACTGAGCATATTTCTAAGTCAGAAAGAAGGATCTAATGAAAAAATAAAAAGATCCAAAGAATGAGATAATATAACAAGAGTCTAAAAAAGGTGAAAAGAAACAGGATAAAATACAGCCTCACAGATGAGGAGAGAATTCCCTCTCAAGAGGTAAGTGCAGGCAAAGATTAAAGGCAAAGTTATAGGGTAATAAGAAGTATAAAAGAAGCTGATGGAAGTCCTTGAAGATGATCTAAGGAACCTGAAGCAAGTTCATCTACAGAGTAGGAAGGTGCTGGGATGAATTTCTAGGTTGACAAAAATGAAAAGTTTGAAAAGTAGGCACAGGATAGAAAACTAAACAGAGATAGCTGAAAGGATAAAACAAGAGTTGGCTTCAACTGGAAATACGTTAGACTGAATAGGAGAAATTAAGTGGTCCAATTTTAGTCTTTTTGTAGGGATGCTCAGCAACTCCAGAGCAAAAGTACATAAAGTGGATGACAATAAAAGTATGAGGCTAAGCTACATCACTGATATCTTTTTTTTTTTTTTAAGATTTTATTTATTCATTTGACAGAGATCACAAGTGGGCAGAG